>NC_084623.1:42276376-42576376 GCF_033978795.1 Nerophis ophidion
CACGGGGAGAACATGCAAACTCCACACAGAAAGATTCCGAACCTGGATTTGAACCCAGGACCGCAGGACCTTCGTATTGTGAGGCAGACGCACTAACCCCTCTGCCACCGTGAAGCCCTAAACATAACATACATTTTACAAAAAAAAAAAAAAGATATTGCGATGCTAAAAAATATCGACCTAATCATAGTAGTGTCCACTAGATACGCTACTATACTTGGTATTATTACAGTGGATGTCAGGTGTAGACCCACCAATGGCGTTTGTTTACATTTTGACGCCGGTGAGCTACGGTGTGTAGTGAAGCATGTTTCGCTATTCCTCGTCCTGCAGGGATGATACTTGTAAGAAACGTACTTTATATGTCGCCATGGAGGCGAGGATTAGGGATTTACTGGTAGATAAAACGCTGCTGACTGCGGATGGACTTTCGCCGCTAGCTCGTTAGCCATGTCTTAAAGCACCTCTTTCGATGGGCGTTTAAGTGTTATAACTTCAACTTTATTTTTTAAGCCAAAATGTGTCCGTTCTCCCTTTTGTGTCTACACACTGTGTCAGCTTGTAAGTACTCTGTGATTGTGCGCTGCCAAACATGCTCGTCTGCTTGTAAACCAGCAAATTCCAGGTAACCATCCATGGTTATAGGGGTCCTATTATGCAATACCAACCTTTCTTACACAATATAGACAATATATAATATAAATTATATAGATTTAGCTGACGATAAAGTTTTTTAAACTGTCGTTATATCAAGATAATGCATTTTGATGACACATTCTAGCTGTGTCTGCAAATTGTGTTTTTATGCTAGCGGCCCTGCATAAACAAAGACAGTGGGGACAGACAAGCGCATTCACTCCTTTTGTAGCTCAAAACATTATTGGCAAATGTTCATCTACCGTTCAGAAACTGTCCGAAATAGGATAAGGAAACAGTTATTGAATTTAGGGGCTAATGTGGAGCATTACTATGTTTACCTTGGGTTTACGTTACAAACTTCAACTTATGTTTGTGCATGCTTGCGACCCCCCTCCAACAACAGAGACAAAGACACTGGATTAAGAGGCTTCACTCTGTTACTTTCACTTTACTATAGCTATCTATGAAGTTATGGGCATATTTTAATATACCTATCCTTTCACGAAATCTCAGAAGTGGGATAAGAAACAAGTGATTACATTTGGAGGATGAGGTTTTGACAATTGGCAGAGTTCTTTTTTAGTTTTTATTTGCAACCCTCTTAATGGAAATGTTCCTAAATAGTTCATATGTTGTGTTTGCGGTAAACCTAGGTGTGCGTGTTTGTCAGTAAATATAGTTGAGCTCCTCCCCGTACTGTTTCTGTCAGTTTAACGTGACAGCTGGGAATGTGACCCGAAACACTGGAGAGGAACCAGACTCATTGCTGCTTGTGTAGCTCAACTAAACTGACACAAAACGTTCCCTTCATTTCTGCCACACTTTGTTTGATAAGACATATTGATTTGAAATATAATCCTGCCACAAGTACATTATTTCATTGCACAATCACGGTTGCTAATGAATCCCCCAAACCTGCGTTGCAGCATTAAACTGAAAATACAGTAAATAGTTGAATGTGCTTTTTATGTTGTCACTAAATGTATTTTTGTTTTGTCACAATAGTAAACGCACAAGGCTACTTACTCTACTAGAGTTGTGTCACGTGAGCAAACATTGTACAAATCTGTGAGTTTGGATTTAAAGCCATAATTTCTTTTGAGTTTTGGATGCCGTGCTGCTGTTGTATTTCATTTAGGCCAGAATCAGATTGTAATAGTTTGCATAAACAAGTGTATCCAGCAGATAGGCCACTTGTGATAGACGTAAACATGCAGATCCGCGAATGAGACTCCCCCTATATTTAAAAAGGCCACAAACTGTTTCTATTGCCTTGAGTTTGTGGTTACCATCCATAGAGATTAAATCAAAGTCCTAAGGAGATATAACACAATCAATTTATATCATGGTTAATTGTAATATTTAAAATGTATTTGGGCTGAATAAGGTTTTACTACATTCAAATAATGATAAAAAGCTGTTGATATATCAAAAAATATTTGTCCAGCAATTTGTATGTTGTCAAATGTCTGCATGGCATTACCGAAAAGACGGGACTACCCTAACTCTTCTCAATTTTTTGTAAATTTCTTTCTTCATTATTGTAAAGCTGGGGTGGGTTGAATTGCTTTGTTTTCTTTATTTAGATTGATAAACATTCCATGATTTATTTGTAAAAAAAAAGATGAAAAATACATTTTTAAGTAGACTTTTCTTTTAAGCCAACACTGAGTGTACAGTATAAGTCATACTTTAGCAGTCAAGAGGAGCTTGCAACCTGTAACCTGTTTTGAAAAGGTTTTGTTGTCATTTACCATATTTTTCGGACTATAAGTCGCGTTTTTTTTTTGTATTTTGGGTGAGACTTAGCCAAACTATAAAAAAAACAAAAAAAAACAAACTGTGGAGACTGTGGAGAAGACTGGGACTTACAGTCCGAAAAATACAGTATATACCCCGGGGGTCCGTGGTTCAATCCCCACCTAGTACCAACCTCGTCACGTCCATTGTGTCCTTGACCAAGACACTTCACTGGTTAGCGCCTTGCAAGGCAGCTCCCTCCATCAGTATGTGAATGGGTAAATGTGGAAGTAGTGTCAAAGCGCTTTGAGTACATTGAAGGTAGAAAAGCGCTGTACAAGTACAACCCATTTATTATTATTTAATGACATGACGTGACGACGATGCGGGCGTGGAGGCGGACCGGTACTTTTCAGAGATGGTATAATACCTAATATGGTACATTAGTATCGCTATACTATACTAGTACCGGTATACCGTACAACCCTAGTGCAGGGGTCACCAACGCAGTGCCCGCGGGCACCAGGTAGCCCGTAAGGACCAGATGAGTTGCCAGCTGGCCTGTTCTAAAAATAGCTCAAATAGCAGCACTTACCAGTGAGCATCCTTTATTTTTTTAAATTGTATTTATTTACTAGCATGCTGGTCTCGCTTTGCTCGACATTAGAGAGGGACAAAACTAAAATAGAATTTGAAAATCCAAGAACATATTTTAAGGATTTATTCTTCACTTGTTTGAACAAATTAATTTATTATTTTTCCTTTGCTTCATATAACTTTCAGAAAGACAATTTTAGAGAAAAAAATATAACCTTAAAAATGATTTTAGGATTTTTAAACAGACATACCTTTTTACCTTTTAAATTCCTTCCTCTTCTATCCTAACAATTTAAATCAATGTTCAAGCAAATGTATTTATTTTTTATTGTAAAGAATAATAAATACATATTAATTAAATTCTTCATTTTAGCCTCTGTTTTTTCGACAAATAATATTTGTGAAATATTTCTTCTAACTTATTATGATTAAAATTCAAAAACAATATTCCGGCAAATCTAGAAAATCTTTAGAATAATATTTTAATCTTATTTAAAAGTCTTTTGAATTTCTTTTTAAATTTTTGTTCTGGAAAATCTAGAAGAAATAATGATGTCTTTGTAAGAGATATAGCTTGGTCCAATTTGTTATGTATTCTAACAAAATGCAGATTGGATTTTAACCTATTTAAAACATGTCATCAAAATTCTAAAATTAATCTTAATCAGGAAAAACTACTAATGATGTTCGATGAATTATTTTTTTTATTTTTTCCCAAAAATTACTACTTTTTCAATTCTTTTTTTCGATTGAATTTTGAATTTTAAAGAGTCGAAACTTAAGATAAACTATGTTTCAAAATTTAATTTGCATTTTTTTCCTGTTTTCTCCTCTTTTAAACCGTTCAATTAAGTGTTTTTTTTCATCATTTATTCTCTCCAAAAAACCTTCCGTAAAAGGAAAAAAAATGTACGACGGAATGACAGACAGAAATACCCATTTTTTTTTATATCTATAGATTTATTTGAGCAAATTGGCTATTTCTGGCAATTTATTTAAGTGTGTATCAAAGTGGTAGCCCTTCGCATTAATCAGTACCCAAGAAGTACCTCTTGGTTTCAAATAGGTTGGTGACCCCTGCCCTAGTGTGAGCACAGTGTGTTCTTTAGTATCACATGGAAATAATCTTTCGATAGAAGTCACATGACAGCAAAGAGGACATTTTTATGCATGAACAGGTGTTCCAGTTCGTACCGCAGGTGAACGTCGGTGTGACTAAAAGCCTGTCAAATGACAAAAAAAAAAACATCCTTCAGCGAGATAAAAAGTGCATGCATGAATTGATTAAGTAGACAAATGCGTGTCTCTGTTGTCTGCTTAAGTCCTGTTACGGCGGTAAAACCCCGCCACTATTATTCAAAACATATGGAGACATCAGCGACATCGTTTGAATTGAGCCAAACAAACACACCCACACTCCTGCCACATTTAGTAATGCGTGACCCAGCTCGGTGGCAAACACATTCATTTCTTTCAATCCCCTCTAACACACACACACATACACACACACACATACACACACACACACACACACACACATACACACACACACACACACACACACACACACACACGCACACATCATGGCAGGCGATGGTATTTTGCAATGCCAATGAGCTTCTTTAGTGGACCGCCATAGCTCAGGGAGGCCAGATTTTAGAAAAAATATATAACTTAAAGCACGGAATACTTGCAGACATGCAGTAAAACATTGCTCGTTTGTTTCCGTTACCTGTCTGCATATTGTGAAAATAACCCCGCCAAAAGGTTATACGTGTCAAAGGTAACTATTGCATGTGACACACTGACCATATGGCCGTCAGTGAAAGTAGTGCACTGACTTCACAAACTAAACCCGGCAGGTCATTCTCTGGAAAGGTGACTCCAGGTGTTCTATACAAAGATTTGAATGACTCAAAAATTACATTTTGAGGATTTATAGACTTCTGAGATGCCCGATATCAGGGGTCGGCAATTAAGTTTGACCGCAGGCCAAATCCTTTTCCCCGGCTATTACATTGTGTCCAAAAAGAAAATGAAAGTGAATAAAATGTCTTATAAGACGTGTGGAAGCTGCAGGTAGATTTAATAAAAACGACCTGGCAGATTAAATTGTAAATTTCGTACGTTCTATTAAAGACAATATGTGGACTAACTGCGTAAAGGAGTCCAATAATTCAGTATCTCACAAATTTTTATTATGACGATTAGCTTTTACTGCCTGCAGGTGTAGGGTCGGCTAACATTGCTTCATTTATATACATAGTTTAAAAATAGCAGTCATTGTCAGGTTTAGAAGATGTCAGGTTCAAACGCTGATGACATCTATTAATCAAGACAAGAAGCTAAGAATTAGACAATTAAATTTGGCTCAATTTGAGGAGAAACGTCTGGGCTGTATTCTTGTACGGTCTGGCGAAAGATTGTACGCCACCTCTTTTATTTGGACTTCCCCCGATTACATGGCAACAGCTGTTTTTAAGGTATGTGGGCCGTAAACAATCAAATTTGATTAAAACAGTTAAATGGGTTATACTTGTGTAGCGCTTTTCTACCTTCAAGGTACTCAAAGCGCTTTGACACTATTTCCACATTCACCCATACATACACACACACATTCACACACTGATGGCGGGAGCTGCCATGCAAGGCCCTAACCACGAACCATCAGGAGCAAGGGTGAAGTGTCTTGCTCAAGGACACAACAGGCGTGACGAGGTTGGTAGAAGGTGGGGATTGAACCAGGAACCCTCAAGTTGCTGGCAGGGCCACTCTCCCAACTGCGCAACGCCGTCCCCAAGTTCAAAGAAAAGGTCATAAAACAGTTCACAGAAAATGTCGTAAAACAGTTCAAACAAGCGGTGCCTGGAGGGGAGTCAGGGCCTGCTTCTGTCACGGTGTGTTGTTGACGAACCCCAAGATGCAGACAAGGCGGCAGGCATTTTGCAGGAAAACTTGATTTAATCTTTAAAAATGAAAAAACACAAACCAGGAACTAGGAACAGCCAAACTGGAAAACAGGATCCAGCAAACAGGGACTAGCAACAAAAAGACAGCACACTGCAAACAGCTACAGGTTCTACGAAAAGTGTTAATGACAATAATCCAGCACAGAGTGGAGGACAAAGCAGGTCTAAATAGCAGCTGGCTGATTGACACCAGGTGTGGCTATGTGATGATCAGCCACAACTGAGGAGACACAGCACCCAGAGAAACAACCACATAATAAAGACAGAATAAAAGCGCTGAAAGGAAACAAAGACAAATGTAGAGGAAAAACTAAAACAAAGCCAAACTGTCAGGGACAAACCTGACAGCTTCCTCCCCGCTTTTGTAATTCTTGGGTCAGACAATATCTTTCTGTTGATTACAATACATGAAAGAAACAGAACACCTTCATGTTGCTTCCCATTCTACAAAGTGGAGTTATACAAATAAATGGGTTGTACTTGTATAGCGCTTTTCTACCTTCAAGGTACTCAAAGCGCTTTTGACACTACTTCCACATTTACCCATTCACACACACATTCACACACTGATGGAGGGAGCTGCCATGCAAGGCGCCAGCCAGCACCCATCAGGAGCAAGGGTGAAGTGTGTTGCTCAGGACACAACGGACGTGACGAGGTTGGTACTAGGTGGGAATTGAACCAGGGACGCTCGGGTTGCGCACGGCCACTCTCCCCACTGCGCCACGCCGTCCCTACAAGCCTTTTGATTGGTAGGATTAAAGACAGGTTTTGTCCTCTTGCCGAAAAACTCAATGTAACACAACGTTTTGTGATGACTTAGATACAATTATTCTGACAGTTATGAATTTAAACACTGCTTAAAATTAAGAGACAAACAAGTCAAGGAATCTATTACAAAAAAAATTTGCAGTACAGTACAGGTGAGCTTTGCTGTGTGATGTGACCCCGACATGCATGTAAAAGTATATTTAATGACAAAGGCAAAAGCCATAGTGCAGCTGGGAAGTGCACCGGAAGCGTTAAAGAAAGCTATGCAAGAGCAAAAGTTAAATAGAACACAACATGGGCGGACACTGTGTTTCGAGTGTCGGCCCTGAGATCGGTAGGCCGTGAGTTCAAACCCAGAGGCCGAGTCATCGCAACGACTATAACAATGGGACACGTTACCTCCCTGCTTGGCACTCAACATCAAGGGTTGGAATTGGGGGTTGAATCAGCAAAATGTTTCCCGGGCGTGGCCACCGCTGCTGCTCACTGCTCCCCTCACCTCCCAAGGGGCCGGGTCAAATGCAGAGGGTGTAATTTGACTATCAGTGGTACTTTAACTCTAACCCCACTAAACAGACAACAAAGTACAATAAAGAACTGAAACAGGGAACCAGGTGAAATTATATACAACCAATCCACAATGAGGAACAGGTGTGCTGGCAAGACAAGGAACAGAAAGTAAAGGTGCTTGAAAACACAGAGACCAAACAGGAAATACTGACAGAACAAGCGCACCGGGACAGGAAGCGATTCCAAACACAAGAAAATAATACCAAGCATAGTCCAAACTGTCATGTGAAATCATGAAATTGGGTGAATAACGTAACCTCACAATACCGGTATGTTTTAGCGCTATCATGGCGAGTTTACTGACGGATATAAGTAAGAACTTTACACTACTTTATATTAGAAATGGCAACAGCGGAGGATGAATATCACATGACAAGAAGATAGAGAAAAATAAGAAGTTTATTGACGGCGTCTACACGGGCTACAAAGGCGGACGCGCACAATTTTTAAGGATTTATGCAAATCAGCAGGTACCAGACGATAAGAAAAGTTGCTTTTGTAGAATATTGCGAAACAAAAACACCAGATAATATTTCTTACCTTATACACACACACACACACACACCATAATAATACTTGTATGTTGACGCACATCAAGCGGTGCAGCTTCATAGCTTACCAAAGTCGTACTAAAACATTGATGAATTTTCGAGCGCCGTGTGTAATGTTCTATATTATCAGTGGAACATATCAAATGTTGGTGTTGTTTTCTTTAGTCATTTTGCACCGTAGAGAAGCCTGCACTTTTCTCTTATGTTTGACTGCCTTCTACTGGTCACGCTTATTATACCATAATCTAAGTGAAATAGCTTAGAGGTGTGTAAGCTCAACCGATTTATTTCTTACATTACGCGCACTGTCGAGTTTTGAAAAAAAAAAAAATATATATATATATATATATATATATATATATATATATATATATATATATATATACAGTTTTAGTGCACCTTATCGCTTGGTAGTCCAATTACCGTAGCTGGCATGTTTGGGAGATGTGGAGTAGACATGACAGAGAAAAAAAACACAAAGAGAACAAACCCCTCAGATGTTTCAATGGAGATTTGAATTTTTAATTTCCTCACTGTGAGGCGTTAAACGCAATTCCACCATGCTTAAAGTCATTACTTGGGGGGGGGGGGGGGGGGGGAAAGGTTTTAGTGGTTTACAAGCTTTCTCGTGTATTTGTGTTCAATACAGGCGGTGTTGCTTTCAGAGCCTTCTTTCAGGAAACAAAGCCATACAGCAGTGGTGTCAAGGCCTTAATGTCACTTCATTGATTGAAAAAGTACCCCGTTTGTTTTTGTTATCCAAGTAACAGCTCACCACTCTGATCTGTAAACAACACATCTTGACTTATTTTCCACAAACAGCAGCGTTTTTGAGCACCAATGAAGCCACCCAGCGATATCCTCGGAAAACAAGCATTTTTCAATGTTCCTTTTTTTTTGTCATTTCCTGCCTCCCTGTAGCTGAAAGCATCTCACAAATTAGAATCTTAAAGCATATAATTTCATTTTAAATATAAGAGAATGTACACTTTAGTATTAATTCTTGGCTAATGCATCTCTGGCATGTGCATTGCCCCTTATGTTCTCAACAGTGCTTTTTGGTTGTGGAATTTTCTTTTTAAGGGCTGAAGAAATGGTTTCGGAATTGTTTTTAAAGGGGAACATTTGACAATTTCAAAAGGGTTAAAAACAATAAAAATCAGTTCCCAGTGGCTTGTTGTATTTTTGGAAGTTTTTTTCAAAATGTTACCGGTCCCAGAATATCCCTAAATAAAGCTTTAAAGTGCCTTATTTTCGCTATCTTTGAAACCACTATCCATTTCCCTGTGACGTCATACAGTGCTGCCAATACAAACAACATGGCGATTACCACAGCAAGATATAGCGACATTAGCTCGGATTCAGACTCGGATTTCAGCGGCTTAAGCGATTCAACAGATTACGCATGTATTGAAACGGATGGTCGGAGTATGGAGGCAGATAGCGAAAACGAAATTGAAGAAGAAATTGAAGCTATTGGGCGAATAGCTATTGACGCTATTCGGCCATAGCGTGTGTGTACCTAATGAAGTGGCCCATATCATGGCTGCCTTATTAGCATCGCCGGTAAAATGTGCGGACCAAACCATCAGGACTTTCGCATCTTGTGACACTGGAGCAATTTAAATCCGTCGATTGGTAAGTGTTTGTTCCGCATTAAATGTGGGTATCTAGTTTCAAATGTACATACAGCTAGTGTAAATACCATGTTAGCATCGATTAGCGTAGCATGTTAGCATCGATTAGCTGGCAGTCATGCCATGACCAAATATGTCTGATTAGCAAATAAGTCAACAACATCAACAAAACTCACCTTTGTGATTTTGTTGACTTAATCGTTGCAAATGCATCTGCAGGTTATCCATACATCTCTGTGCCATGTCTGTCTTAGCATCGCCGGTCAAATGTGAAGACACTCTGGTACATTCAATGGGGGTCTGGCGGCAGATTTCTTGCCAGTGAAGCAACTTGAATCCCTCCATGTTAGTGTTGTTACACCCTCCGACAACACACCGACGCGGCGTGATGTCTCCAAGGTTCCCAAAAATAGTCGAAAAAACGGAAAATAACAGAGCTGAGACCCGGTGTTTGTAATGTGAAAATGAATATGGCGGGTGTGTTACCTCGGTGACGTCACGTTCTGACGTCATCGCTAAAAGACCGATAAACAGAAAGGCGTTTAATTTGCCAAAATTCACCCATTTAGAGTTCGGAAAGCGATTAAAAAAATTACATGGTCTTTTTTCTGCAATATCAAGGTATATATTGACGCTTGCATAGGTTTGGTTATAATGTTCCCCTTCAATATAAACTAGTTGGGGATTAGCAAACCCCAATCATCCACGATTGAATTTTATGCACACACTGTTTTCTGTCATGGTCTGTGGCTCGGATCATGTTTTGTTAGGTTCTGTTATTTTTGGACTCCCTTAGTTCCTGTTTTGTGAACCTCTGGGTTTTTTTTGGTTTCTATGGAGACTTATTTGGTTCACCTGCCTCTGGTTAGTGGTCAGCAAGCTCGCCTGCAGTCGACCACCATGTGAAGTGAAGTGAATTATATTTATATAGCGCTTTTTCTCTCGCGACTCAAAGCGCTTTAATTTACATAGTGAAACCCAATATCTAATTTTTACATTTAAACCAGTGTCAAAGTCACGTCGTGTCATTGCTGGTTTTAGGAGCAGACGAGCATGTTCGGCAGTGCACAATCACGGAGTACTTACAAGCAGACACAGTGTGTGGACAGAAAAGGGAGAACGGGCGCATTTTGGCTTAAAAACTAACGATAAAGTTGAAGATATTGAAACACCCTCAAAAAGAGGTATTTTAAAAAATGGCTCGCTAGCTAACTGCTAACGTCCAGCCCCAACGTTTTAGCTACTTCTAAATCACTAATCCTCGCCTTCATGGCGACAAATAAAGTATGTTTCTTACAAGTATCCTATGTATATATATATATATATATATATATATATATATATATATATATATATATATATATATACATACACACACACACACACACACACACACACACACACACACACACACACACACACACACACACACACACACACACACACACACACAATGTCAATAGCATCCCAATAGTTTTTTTTACAAATTTTAATAAGAATGCCTATAAATAATTTCGATACACAATAGGGAACTGTTTATAGAAATTACATACACATGTCTCCCTCAGTGTTAAGGACTTCTATTGTCATGTTAGGATGCCAGTGTTGATTTGATCTATCCATTCATTGCGGTGTGACGGCAGGGCGGTTGCAATTGAGTTAAGCTAATTAGTATTACATAGAAAGTTGATCCATCACACCTTTGTCATGTTTTTTTTATATATGTTCCTGTATAACACTTTATAATATGTTTAAAGGGTATAAACATTCACTAATTATTGACTTTTGTCCAGACTGGAACCCATTATTCATATTTACATGGTTTCTGATGGCGAAATTTGCTTCAATATACAAATCCCAAAACGAGTGAAGTTGGCGAGTTATGTAAAAATGTACATTCATTTACAAATCCTTTTCAACAAATATTTGATTGAATAGACTGCAAAGACAAGATACCTAACGTTCGAACTGGAAAACTTTGTTATTTTGTGAAAATCTTAGTTAATTTGGAATTTCATGCCTGCAATATGTTTAAAAAAGCTGGCACGTGGAGCAAAAAAGACTGAGAAACTTGAAGAATACACTTTAAACACTTATTTGGAACATCCCACAAGTGAACAGGCTAATTGGGAACAAGTGGGTGCCATGATTGGGTATAAAAGTAGCTTCCGTGAAACAAGGATAGGTCGAGGGTCACTACTTTGTGAACAAATGCGTGGGCAAATTGTCAAACCGTTTAAGAACAACATTTCCGAACAATCAATTGCAAGGAATTTAGGAATTTCATCATCTACGGTCCGTAATATCATCAAAAGGTTCAGAGAATTTGGGGAAATCAATGCACATAAGCAATGATATCACAGACCTTCGATCCCTCAGGCGGTACTGCATCAAAAAGCCACATCAGTGTGCAAAGGATATCACCTCATGGGCTAAGGAACCCTTCAGAAAACCACTGTCAGTTACTACAGTTTGTTGCTACATCTGTGAGTGCAAGTTAAAACTCTACAATGCAAAACGAAAGCCATCTATCAACAACACCCAGAAATGCCGCAGATTTCGCTGGGCCCAAGCTCATCGAAGATGGACTGACGTAAAGTGGAAACGTGTTCTGTGGTCTGACGATTCCACATTTCAAATTGTTTTTGGAATCTTTATAGAAGCAGAGTTCGAAAGCCAGCATCTGTGATGGTATGGGGGTGTATTTGTGCCCAAGGCATGGGTAACTTTCGCATCTGTGAAGGCACCATTAATGCTGAAAGGCACATACAGGGTTTGGAGCAGCATGTGTTGCTATCCAAGCAACACATGGACACCCCTGCTTATTTCAGCAAGACAATGCCAAGCCACATGTTACTAGTGTGGCCTCATACTAGAAGAGTGTGGGTACTAGACTGGCCTGCCTTTAGTCCAGACGTGTCTCCAATTGAAAATGTGTGGCGCAATATGAAGCATAAAATACCACACTGGAGACGCCAGACTGTTGAACAACTTAAGCTGTACATCAAGCAAGAACGGGAAATAATTCCACTTGTAAAGCTACAAAAAATGGTCTCCTCAGTTCCAAAATGTTTACTGAGTTTTGTTAAAAGGAAAGGCCATGTAACACAGTAGTAAAAATGACCCTGTGCCAACCTTTTTTTGCAACGATCAGTATAAGAGAAATTCACGGGAAATCCACCAAATTGTGGAAATGACCCTTGACTCCTGACCAGAGGTGGGTAGAGTAACCAGAAATTGTACTCAAGTAAGAGTACTGTTACTTTAGAGATGTATTACTCAAGTAAAAGTAAAGAGTAGTCACCCAAATATTTACTTGAGTAAAAGTAAAAAGTATATTGTGAAAAAACTACTCAAGTACTGAGTAACTGATAAGTAACCTGTTCCTCTAATGATGACGGCAACAAGTAATGCACAAAAATATAAAAATGGCAATGAACAAATCCAGAGCCAGGAATATCTCTTAAGCAACTAAAACAATAATATATATTAAATCATATATATTTGGTTTTACACTGTATTGAAAAAAAAATATTGAAAATGAATTTTACCTTTGCAGCCTCATTATACTATTGGCTAAGTTTTATATTCATAAATGTAAATTTCTCAATACCCGACCTGTTTTTTGTGCCTTTAAAATAGATTTAGAACTGTACATTAAAACACTCTACCTCTAACAACCAAAAAGCTGTGAAAACGATGATGCTGTGTTCCAAATTTAAGTTATTTAATGAGATTGAGTGAGCCTGTGGCTTTGCACTTTGTTTATTTCATATATATATATATATATATATATATATATATATATTTCTTTTTTTTTTCTTTTTTGCATATTATTTTAGTTACTTTGAATTTACAACCCCCTGGTGCTGTTTTGTACGTTTTTTATACTGTTTTGCACTGTTTTTGTTCTTACTTTGATTATTATTTTCAACTGTTTGTAAATGTTGAAATTTAAAAATAAAGGTTCATTAAAAAAAAAAAAGTGCAGTTAAATCACGTGACCGCCTGGCTCTGTTTGATTGGTGTAACGGAGTCAAACGTCACCAGTGACTGCATTTGATTGGTGAAACGCAGGCATGTGATGGATCTTACTTTGAAGGTCTGCCTGACAAACCAAAACAAAGCGTGCATTAACAGATCGATAATGAATGTAGATAAATGGAGTGGAGTAAAAGTAGCGTTTCTTCTATATAAATATACTCAAGTAAAAGTAAAAGTATGTTGCATTAAAACTACTCTTAGAAGTACAATTCTTCCTAAAAGTTACTCAAGTAGATGTAACCGAGTAAATGTGGTGCGATACTACCCACCTCTGCGCCTGACCGATCGCAAAAGAGTAATGCTAGTCAGGTGTGGGGGCTGCAGCATCAATTGTGAGTTAGCCATTAAGTGAAAAATGCAGATTTAAACTGTACACAGCCCTAACATTTAAAAAAAAAAAAAAAATGTTTGAAAGAAACTTACAACAGTGTCTCACTGGGATTCAATATCATTTCTAAAAGCCCCCGAAATAAACAGGATAGGACTCCTTTAGGAAGTGCCTGCTTGATATAAACTGCATTCTACTAATGGGAGTGTGGGAGTAGAATAGCAAATGCAGAAGAAAAATGTTCGTGAGTGCACAGTACATCCTGAAATAAGTGTCGCCGCTGTAATAAACATGCCTTGTAGCCGTCTGTGAAAAATGAAAACCTCAACAAAACACCTATTTTTACTAGTGAATTGCCCATTATTAGATCGCATGTTTTAGGGAGAGTATAGGAAGGGGTTTCAAATCCAAAAAGTGTTTGGAGTTGCGATCCAAAAATGAAGAGAAAAACGCCAATAAGCAGCTAAAACCCAGGCAATTAGTACAGATTATATAATCAATAAAATAAGCTTAATAAAAAAAACCTTCCCTTAAAAACACACCACGTAATTGGATTAAGGGGCTAAATCTAACAGTTCATCAGACACGTTTTTAACAATATGGCTGTCACAGCATGATGTACAATAGTGGTTCTCAAATGGGGGTACGCGTACCCCTGGGGGTACTTGAAGGTATACCAAAAGGTACGTGAGATTTTTAAAAATTATTCTAAAAATAGCAACAATTCAAAAATCCTTTATAAATATATTTATTGAATAATACGTCAACAAAATATGAATGTAAGTTCATAAACTGTGAAAAAAAAAATATTCAGTTTTGACAGATAGATTTTTTGTGGACACGTTCCATAAATATTGTTGTTAAAGATGTCTGTTTTTGTGAATAAATATTTACAACAGTTGTTCTCAACCTTTTTTCAGTGATGTACCCCCTGTGAACATTTTTTAATTCAAGTACCCCCTAATCAGAGCAAAGCATTTTTGGTTGAAAAAAAGAGATAGAGAAGTAAAATACAGCACTATGTCATCGGATTCTGATTTATTAAATTATATAACAGTGCAAAATATTGCTCATTTGTAGTGGTCTTTCTTGAACTATTTGGGAAAAAAAGATATTAAAATAACTAAAAATGTGTTGAAAAATAATCAAGTGATTTAATTATAAATAAAGATTTCTACACATAGTAGTAATCATCAACCTAAAGTGTCCTCTTTGGGGATTGTAATAGAGATCCCTCTGGATTCATCAACTTATTTCTAAGCATTTTTATTCACAAAAAAAGAAATCTTTATGGAACATGTCCACAAACAATCTAGCTGTCAACACTGAATATTGCATTGTTGCATTTCTTTTCACAGTTTATGAACTTACATTCATATTTTGTTGACATATTATTCAATAAATACATTTATAAAGGATCGTTTAATTGTTGCTATTTTTAGAATAATTTAAAAAAAATCTCACGTACCCCTTGGCATACCTTCACGTACCCCCAGGGGTACGCGTACCCCAATTTGAGAACCACTAGTTTAGAATTAAGTTGATGAATCCAGATGGATTTCTATTACAATCCCCAAAGAGGGAACTTTAAGTTGATGATTACTTCTATGTGTAGAAATCTTTATTCATAATTGAATCACTTGTTTATTTTTCAACAAGTTTTTAGCTATTTTTATATCTTTTTTTTCCAAATAGTTCAAGAAAAAACACTACAAAAGAGCAATATTTTTGCATTGTTTTACAATTTAATAAATCAGAAACTGATGACATAGTGCTGTATTTTACTTCTTCATCTCTTTTTTTCAACCAAAAATGCTTTGCTCTGATTAGGGGGTACTTGAATTAAAAAAATTGTTCACAGGGGGTACATCACTGAAAAAAGGTTGAGAATCACTGACGTAGAATACAAAACAACACATATTGCAGGACATTAGCTCTTTGATGCTGTCAGTGTTCAATATCAAAGGTACCTGGACTGACCCCTTCATGATCTTTTTGTGATTCTTCGATTGTTCCGTTCATTTCCGGATGTTTTGGGTAATTGTCATCCTAGATCAGGGGTCACCAACGCGGTGCCCGAGGGCATCAGGTAGCCCATAGGGACCAGATGAGTCTCCCGCTGGCTTGTTCTAAAAATAGCTCAAATAGCAGCACTTACCAGTGAGCTGCCTCTATTTTTTTTAAATTGTATCTATTTACTAGCAAGCTGATCTCGCTTTGCTCGACATTTTTAATTCTAAGAGAGACAAAACTCAAACAGAATTTGAAAATCCAAGAAAATATTTTAAAGACGTGGTCTTCACTTGTTTAAATAAATTCATTTATTTTTTTAATTTGCTTCTAATAACTTTCAGAAAGAAAATTTTAGAGAAAAAATACAACCTTAAAAATGATTTTAGGATTTTTAAACACATATAAATGTTTACCTTTAAAATTCTTCTTCCCTGACAAGTTAAATCAATGTTCAAGCAAATGTATTTATTTTTTATTGTAAAGAATAATAAATACATTTTAATTTAATTCTTTATTTTAGCCTCTGGTTTTTCGACAAATAATATTTGTGAAATGTTTCTTCAAACTTATTATGATTAAAATTCAAAAACAATATTCTGGCAAATCTAGAAAATCTGTAGAATCAAATTTAAATCTTATTTCAAAGTCTTTTGAATTTCTTTTAAAATTTTTGTTCTGGAAAATCTAGAAGAAATAATGATTTGTCTTTGTTAGAAATATAGTTTCGTCCAATTTCTTATATATTCTAACACAATGCAGAATGGATTTTAACCTATTTAAAACATGTCATTAAAATTCTAAAATTAATCTTTATCAGGAAAAATTACTAATGATGTTCCATAATTTATTTTTTTAATTTTTTCCAAAAGATTCAAATTAGCTAGTTTTTGTCTTCTTTTTTTCGGTTGAATTTTGAATTTTAAAGAGTCGAAATTGAAGATAAACTATGTTTCAAAATTAAATTTTCTTTTTTTTCTTGTTTTCTCCTCTTTTAAACCGTTCAATTAAGGGTTTTTTTCATCATTCATTCTCTACAAAACACCTTCCGTAAAATTTTTTACGACGAAACAACAGACAGAAATACCCATTTTTATATATATATATATATATATATATATATATATATATATATATATATATATATATATATATATATATATATATATATATATTAGATTTATTTATTAAAGGTAAATTGAGCAAATTGGTTATTTGTGGCAATTTATTTAAGTGTGTATCAAACTGGTAGCCCTTCGCATTAATCACTACCCAAGAAGTAACTCTTGGTTTCATAAAGGTTGGTGACCCCTGCTCTAGATGACCCATCTTGACCTGAATGCAATGTTCTGGTTGAGACCACCAGGTTCCCATCTAGGATTCTACGGATCATGGTCACCTCCATCAGCCCCTCAATGCGCGGTCTTTCGATTTTAGAATCATCTGACCACATCACATTCTCCCGAGCCCTGATGTATTCAATGGAAAACTTCATACAGGTTTGTGAGCTATAGCAGTGGACCCCAACCACCGGTCCGGGTACAGGTACCGGTCTGTGAAGCATTTGCTACCGGGCCGGAGAGAAACATTAAATAATTTATAAAGAACTGCATTTTCCCCGAGTTATTTTTGTCCTATCCCACTAGACTGGGGTCGGCAACCCACGGCTCTAGAGACGCATGAGCGCCGCCCTCGTGGCTCTTTGGAGCTTTTTCAAAAATTCATAAAAAATAAGGGGGAAAAAAATATTAAAAATTTATATTTTTGCTTTAATATGGTTTCTGTAGGAGGAAAAACATGACACAAACCTCCCTAATTGTTAAAAAGCACTATACTTACATTAAACATGCTTCACTGATTCGAGTATTTGGCGAGCGACGTTTTGTCCTACAAATTTTGGCGGTCCTTGAACTCACCGTAGTTTGTTTACATGGATAACTTTCTCCGACTTTCTAGTAGTGTTTTATGCCACTTCTTTTTCCGTCTCATTTTGTCCCCCAAACTTTTAACGTTGTGCGTGAATGCCCAAAGGTGAGTTATGTTGATGTTATTGACTTATGTGGTGTGCTAATTAGACATATTATGTCACTGCAAGCCAATCAATGCTAACATGCTATTTAGCCTAGCTTTATGTACATATTGCAACATTATGCCTCATTTGTAGGTATATTTGAGGTCATTTAGTTTTCTTTAAGTCCTCTTGATTCAATTTATATCTCATGACACACTATCTGTATGGAATATGGCTTTTGATTTGTTTTTGTAATTTTGGACCAAAATGTTTTTTGTAACATTTTAGGTTGCCGTACCCTGCACTAGACCAGGGATGTCAAACTTGTTTTCTTTGAGGGCCACACCGCAGTCATGGCTGCAAATAGGGGGTCGTTTGTAACAGTTAATAGATAATGAATTTGCCTATGAATTAAAATATCAAATTAACAATGTTTCTCAAAGTGCAATTGCAAGAAATCTAGGAATTTCAACATCTACGGTCCACAATATCATCAAAAGGTTCAGAGCATTTAGAGAAATCACTCCACGTAAGCGGCATGGCCGGAAACCAACATTGAATGATCGTGACCTTCGATCCCTCAGACGGCACTGTATCAAAAACCGATGTCATTCTCTAAAGGATATCACCACTTGGGCTCAGGAACACTTCAGAAAACCACTGTCACTAAATACCGTTCATCGCTACATCTGTAAGCGAAAGTTAAAGCTCTACTATGCAGAGCGAAAGCCATATATCAACAACATCCAGAAACGCCGCCTGCTTCTCTGGGCCCGAAATCTTCTAAGATGGACTGATGCAAAGTGGAAAAGTGTTCTGTGGTCTGACGAGTCCATATTTTAAATTGTTTTTGGAAATATTCAACATTGTGTCATCTGGACCAAAGGGGACGCGAAGCACCCAGACTGTTTTCAATGCAAAGTTGAAAAGCCACAATCTGTGATGGTATGGGGGTTCATTAGTGCCCAAGGCATGGGTAACTTACACATCTGTGAAGGCACTATTAATGCTGAAAGGTACATACAGGTTTTGGAATAACATATGCTGCCATCCGAGCACCGTCTTTTTCATGGACGCCCCTGCTTATTTCAGCAAGACAATGCCAAGCCACATTCAGCATGTTACAACAGCGTGGCTTCGTAAATAAAGAGTGCGGGAACTTTCCTGGCCCGCCTGCAGTCCAGACCTGTCTCCCATCGAAAATGTGTGGCGCATTATGAAGGGTAAAATACGAAAGCGGAGACCCCGGACTGTTGAACGACTGAAGCTCTACAAAAAACAAGAATGGGAAAGAATTCCACTTTCAAAGCTTTAACAGTTATTTCCTCAGTTCCCAAACGTTTATTGAGTGTTGTTAAAAGAAAAGGTGATGTAACACAGTGGTGAACATGCCCTTTCTCAACTACTTTTGCATGTTTTGCAGCCAGGAAATTCTAAGTTAATTATTATTTGCAAAAAAAAATAAAGTTTATGAGTTTGAACATCAAATATCTTGTCTTTGTAGTGCATTCAATTAAATATGGGTTGAAAATGATTTGCAAATCATTGTATTCCGTTTATATTTACATCTAACATAATTTCCCAACTCATATGGAAATGGTGTTTGTACAATAAAATTCCTCATGGGAAGTTGCCATTTGTTATAACTTTGTGACATGATACAATGCACACTAATGAACATATCAAATATACATGTGACAGATTGTAGCCTTAGGCTGATTTCCATCTACAGTCCCCAGCAGGTTGATGGTGACCTGCTTGGGATCTCATTGCAAAGACACAAGCCCAGGGCTCCCACTAATTCAGCATTATAGTAGGTTGTATTTTTCATAAGTGGGAAACCGGTCCCCTTAAAATAATGTCTACATTAAACCGGTCCATGGTGCAAAAAAGGTTTGGGACCCCTGTTCTATAGAAAAGAACAGATTTAAAATACAACAAGATTGATTTTGAGTACAACCGTCCGAGAGAAGACATGATGTACAGTTGAAAGGGTATACAGAACCGGAAGACTATTGGGTCTGTAAATTAAGGTAGGAAAGTGTAAGCATGGGAGTGTGGGGTTGGAGAGCAGCTCCCATTCCAGCATCTGCTCCAAAGCTACTGCCATTAGGGCGCTGCTCTGTAAACCATCATACTGCAGGGGGTTAAGCGGCGAATCGTTGGGTGGGGGTCTGGGTGCGAATCTGTGTGGTAGACCAAGGGTGTGTGCTATGACTATAGGCCTGGTGGTCGAAATCAAAGTCAACATCCCAGGTTTTTCCCAAAGAAGGGGGAAGGGATTTTCAGGATAAGGTACACTGCAAAAACTGACATCTAAGTAAGATTAAATTTCTCAAATAAAGCTGATATTTGCTTATTTTCTGTCTGATAAGATCGTTCTTCTCACTAAGCACATTTTATGTCAGAGTGTTTTACTTGTTTTAAGAGTTTTGGTCCTAAATAATCTCAGTAAGATATTACAGCTTGTTGCTGAGATTTCATGACCTTTATTGAGTAAAACATGCTTGAAACTAGAATATCAACTGTTGCAAAGCTGTGTCATCAACACTCACAAGTATAAAACTACTTTTTTAAAGTAATCATTTCTAATTTCAAGCATGGGAAAAAAATAATGACGTTGACACAATTGTGTCTCAAATTAAAACAGTTGACAGCCAAATGGACTTTGTCGTTTTATTTTCAATGAAACCATAGAAAATACATACTCATATAATAGTACAGTTGTTATTAGTGAGAATATACTTATTTTAAGGAATTTTTGGTTTCATTGAGCTTAGGTAATTATACTTGTTTTGGAAAATATATTTATTGAATAATACTTCAACAAAATATGAATGTAAGTTCATTAACTGGGAAAAAAAATGCAACAATGCAATATTCAGTGTTGACAACTAGATTTTTTGTGGACATGTCCCATAAATAGTGATGTTAAAGATTTTGTTTTTGCAAAGAAATGTTTAGAATTAAGTTCATGAATCCAGATGGATCTCTATTACAATCCCCAAAGAGGGCACTTTAAGTTGATGATTACTTCTATGTGAAAAATCTTTATTTATAATTGAATCACTTGTTTATATTTCAACAACTTTTTAGTTATTTTTATATATATTTTTCCAAATAGTTCAAGAAAGACCACTACAAATGAGCAATATTTTGCACTGTTATACAATTTAATAAATCAGAAACTGATGACATAGTACTGTATTTTAAATCTTTACAATCACAAGTATAAAACTACTTTTTTTAAATAGTAATTTATTATTTCAAGCATGGAAAAAAAAATCATGACTTTGACACAATTGTGTGTCCTATTAAAACAGTTGACAGCCAAATGGACTTTGTTGTTTTATTTTCAATGAAACAATAGAAAATAGGTACTCATATAATAGTACAGTCGTTTTTAGTGAGACTATACTTACTTTAAGGAATTTTGGGATTCATTGAGGTTAGCTAATTTTATTTGTTTTGGAAAGTCTTGACAAGCCAAATTGTTTTGTTCTATTGGTAGATCATTTTTGCTTAGTTCAAATAAAATACCCCTAATTTTTGTATTTTTTTTTTCTTGTTTTCGAACGCTGACTTTTTGCAGTGTATGTGTCTTCTTGAGCATGTTCAGTTCCTGATGACAAAGGTCCCAGCTCCCTTCGAATCATGAAAATACTCCTTTTGTTTAGTTCTGGACTGATTCCTCTCGTTTCCCAGAATCCGTTCTACCCCCACAATCCTGAATAGATTTTATAGCACAAGCAATAAATTGACTGTAATTCTATTTAAATTATGACAAATGGGTTGTACTTGTATAGCGCTTTTCTACCTTCAAGGTACTCAAAGCGCTTTGACACTACTTCCACATTTACCCATTCACACACACATTCACACACTGATGGAAGGAGCTGCCATGCAAGGCGCCAACCAGCACCCATCAGGAGCAAGGGTGAAGTGTCTTGCTCAGGACACAACGGACGTGACGAGGTTGGTACTAGGTGGGAATTGAACCAGGGACCCTCGGGTTGCGCATGGCCACTCTCCCCCCTGCGCCACGCCGTCCCATCAATTAAATTACTCACCAAACTTCTTGCAATAGGGAACTTGACTAATTTGTGTACTTCTGCACTGCAAAAACTGAAATCTAATCAAGATTAAATATCTCAAAAAAGGGTGATATTTGCTTAATTTCTGTCTGACAAGATAATTCTTCTTCTCACTAAGATTTTTTGTTAGTGTTTTACTTGTTTTAAGGGTGTTGGTCCTAAATGATCTCAGTAAGATATTACAGCTTGTTGCTGAGATTTGATGACCTATATTGAGTAAAACATGCTTGAAACTAGAATATCAACTGTTGCAAAGCTGTGTCATCAACACTCTCAAGTATAAAACTGCTTTTTTAAAGTAATAATCTCTTACTTCACGCATGAAAAAAAAAATCATGATGCCGAGCATATATCATGTCAAGATAATGTCACTAGAAAAGTGCACTTGTTATTTGTGAGAATATACTTATTTTAAGGTATTTTTGGGTTCATTGAGGTTAGGTAAGTCTATTTGTTTTGGAAAGTCTTGACAAGCCGAATTTTCTTGCTCTATTGGCAGATAATTTTGCTTAGTTCAAATAAAATACCCCTGTGGAGAGGCAGAGCTGACGGGCCGACGGCGGGGCGGGACACGCTTATGCCCTGCTCAAGATGGCGGCCAGGAGGCGGAGAATGCAGCGGAGTGAAGAAGCGGGGCGTGCCTGGAGCGACGCTGCAGCAATCAAGATCAGGTGTGTGGCACACACACCGGCCCACAATCTTCCTATCTCCTCGCAGTGTTTAAAAGTGAAGAAGGAGTAAAGATCAGGAGGAAGAGGTGGAGTGTCCGTAGCACCGCAGGAGAGCAAGAAGCGACGAAAGACCGATCCGAGAATGAGCCCCAGAGGAAGACAACGACACCGGCAGCTGAAAAGCGGACCGAGACGAGTTGCGGAGGAGGAGCTGAAAAGCGACCCGATCGACAATGACGCTTGGCTATTTGAAAAAATAAAAGAGTCAAACCTGCTCGACACGATGTCCTTCCTGAATGGTCCATGCAACCCACACGACGACGGCTGGAGTCGTTCACAACCCCTAATTTTTTTCTTGTTTTTGAACACTGACTTTTTGCAGTCTACCGCGTTGTTTTTTTCCTACGGCTTCGGGCAGGGCGCGAACCCAGGTCGCCTGTGTCTGAGGCTAGCGTGCTGACTACTGAGCTAAAAGCACAGGTTGTCTCCCTCATGTTGATATCTGGTTTAAAATAAACCTCTTCACTCTTTTTAGCAAACAACACACTTTCATTCTTTCATAGTCAACTACGGTATCTAAAGTCATTAAGCTTATGCAAAATATGAGTAACAGAAAAAAGATAACCTGGCTCCATATCAGAGGAGCCAATGCACTTCGCACCAATTATCTACTTGCTCCTTTGGAGGCTGACACGATCTGGTCCGTGCCAGGGTGATCCTGGCCTGCTGTCAGGTCTGAGATGAAGCAAGCCCACTGGAAACTAGCAGCTTGATGCTTGTGGACTCGCTCCTCCGAGTTCTCCTAATTATTTCAGACACTGTCGGAAGAATGCATTGATTCCGTGTGGTGTTTGTGTACAACAGCAGAATAGTATTTGCATTATTTGGTGGCCATGTCAGGCTTGACTTTTTTAACAGTTGATTGTGTGCATTTGTTGACTAGACACATAAAATCAATCAATCAATCAATCAATGTTTACTTATATAGCCCTAAATCACTAGTGTCTCAAAGGGCTGCACAAACCACTACGACATCCTCGGTAGGCCCACATAAGGGCAAGGAAAACTCACACCCAGTGGGATATTGGTGACAATAATGACCCAGTGGGACATCGGTGACAATAATGACTATGGTTAATTACTAGACACCCTCAACATTATGTACATTAGTGGGAAAGAACCCTTATATGTGACCTTAATAGTAAATGTATACTGTCTAAAAAACTCAAATTGGTCCCACTAACGTCAACAATCATTCTGATAGGTCAATCAATCAATCAATGTTTATTTATATAGCCCCAAATCACAAATGTCTCAAAGGACTGCACAAATCATTACGACTACAACATCCTCGGAAGAACCCAGAAAAGGGCAAGGAAAACTCACACCCAGTGGGCAGGGAGAATTCACATTCAGTGGGACGCCAGTGACAATGCTGACTATGAGAAACCTTGGAGAGGACCTCAGATGTGGGCAACCCCCCCCCCCCCCTCTAGGGGACCGAAAGCAATGGATGTCGAGCGGGTCTAACATGATACTGTGAAAGTTCAATCCATAGTGGCTCCAACACAGCCGCGAGAGTTCAGTTCAAAGCGGATCCAAGACAGCAGCGAGAGTCCCGTCCACAGGAGACCATCTCAAGCGGAGGCGGATCAGCAGCGTAGAGATGTCCCCAATTGATACAGGCGAGCGGTCCATCCTGGGTCTCGACTCTGGACAGCCAGTACTTCATCCATGGTCATCGGACCGGACCCCCTCCACAAGGGAGGGGGGGACATAGGAGAAAGAAAAGAAGCGGCAGATCAACTGGTCTAAAAAGGAGGTCTATTGAAAGGCTAGAGTATACAGATGAGTTTTAAGGTGAGACTTAAATGCTTCTACTGAGGTAGCATCTCAGGTGTGTCTTAGAATAGTCTACTATTACCATATTTTCTGGACGAAATAAGGCGCACTAAAGAGTAGAGATGTCCGATAATATCGGACTAAATGCTTTAAAATGTAATATTGGAAATTATCGCATCTGTTTCAAATAGTAAAATCTATGACTTAAACACCGCTGTACGGAGTGGTACACGGACGTAGGGAGAAGTACAGAGCGCCAATAAACCTTAAAGGCATTGCCTTTGCGTGCCGGCCCAATCACATAATATCTACGGCTTTTCACACACACAAGTGAATGCAACGCATACTTGGTCAACAACCATACAGGTCAGAATGGGGGTGGGCGTATAAACAACTTAAACACTCTTACAAATATGCGCCACACTGTGAACCCACACCAAACAAGAATGACAAACACATTTCGGGAGAACACCCGCACCGTAACACAACAGAACAAATACTCAGGACCCCTTGCAGCACTAACTCTTCTGGGACGATACAATATACACACCAATCCCCCAACCCCACCCACCTCAACCTCCTCATGCTCTTTGGTGGCTGACTTGCAGTTGTTCCCAAATTCTTCCATTTTCTTATAATAAAGCTGACAGTTGACTTTGGAATATTTCGGAGCGAGGAAATTCCACGACTGGATTTGTTGAACAGGTGGCATCCTATGACAGTTCCACACTGGAAATTACTGAGCTCCTGAGAGCAGCCTATTCTTTCACAAATGTTTGTCGAAACAGTCTCCATGCCTAAGTGCTTGATTTTATACACCTGTGGACGGGCCAAGTGATTAAAACACCTGACTCTCATCATTTGGATGGGTGGCCAAATACTTTTGGAAATTTGATGTATTTGATTTTTCTAAAATTTGGTGGGTCTGGCTTAAATACCCTGCTTGTCCAGGGTGTACCCTGCCTTCTGCATGAATGCAGCTGAGATAGGCTCCAGTCACCACCGCAACCCCTAAAGCAGGGGTGTCAAACATACGGCCCGAGGGCCGGATCAGGCCCGCGAAACAGGTTTTATCCGGCCTGCGGGTTGAGTTTGCAAAGTATAAAAAATTAACCTGAAATATTTGAATGAAAGAAACCACTGTTCTAAATGTGTCCACTAGATGTCGCAATAGCAATTCCTTGTGTCTTTGTAGATACATATGAACAAAATAAACCACATGATGTTAGTACATCAGTCGAGGAAAATGAGCAAACTACATAAATAACATACGGTAATTTGATATCTTTTTTTTATCTTGATAGATTGAAAATAATAAACAATTATTCAGAAAATATAAATAACGACAAAAAAAGTATATATACCAGGGGTCACCAACGCGGTGCCCGCGGGCACCATGTAGCCCGTAAGGACCAGATGAGTCGCCCGCTGGCCTGTTCTAAAAATAGCTCAAATAGCAGCACTTACCAGTGAGCTGCCTCTATTTCTTAAATTGGATTTATTTACTAGCAAGTTGGTCTCACTTTGCTTGACATTTTTAATTCTAAGAGAGACAAAACTCAAACAGAAGACTTGGTCTTCACTTGTTTAAATAAATTCATTTATTTTTTACTTTGCTTCTTATAACTTTCAGAAAGACAATTTTAGAGAAAAAAATACAACCTTAAAAATGATCTTAGGATTTTTAAACACATATACCTTTTTACCTTTGAAATTCCTTCCTCTTCTTTCCTGACAATTTAAATCAATGTTCAAGTATTTTTTTTTTATTATTGTAAAGAATAGTAAATTATTTTTAATTTAATTCTTCATTTTAGCTTCTGTTTTTTCGAGGAAGAATATTTGTGAAATATTTCTTCAAACTTATTATGATTAAAATTCCCAAAAAATATTCTGGAAAATTTTGAATATCTGTAGAATCAAATTTAAATCTTATTTCAAAGTCTTTAGAATTTATTTTAAAATTTTTCTTCTGTAAAATCTAGAAGAAATAATGATTTGTTTTTGTTAGAAATATAGCTTGGTCCAATTTGTTATATATTCTAACAAAGTGCATATTGGATTTTAACATTTTTAAAACATGTCATAAATATATATATATATATATATATATTATTTGTGAGAAAATCATTAAGATGATCAGTGTTTCCACAAAGATAAATATCATTAATTATTAGTAATAACATAGAGTTAAAGGTAAATTGAGCATATTGGCTATTTCTGGCAATTTATTTAAGTGTGTATCAAACTGGTAGCCCTTCGCATTAATCAGTACCCAAGAAGTAGCTCTTGGTTTCAAAAGGTTGGTGACCCCTGATATATACTATTAATCGCAACAGGTAATTGTAAAAATAAAACAAAAAAACAACAACATTATGAATTATACAATTTCAGAATGTGCTTGTTCTATTTTTAAACAAAGAAATCAATCTGAAGTTGTCTTTATTTAGTTATCGTGCCGTGATGTTACCAGTCCAGCAACACTTGGGAGTAGATTTTTTCACCAATTGGCCCCTGATTTAAAATGAGTTTGACCCCCTTGCCCTAAAGCAGGACGTTATTTTGTGGCCCCCACCTTAATATTTCATGTTAGTGCGGCCCGCAAGTTTTATATGAATGGCGCTTGACAGCGTTGTGTTATTAGGGTCCAAAATGGCTCTTTCAACGTTCTGGGTTGCCTACCCCTGCGTTAGTGGAAAAGCGGCAACTGAGTGAAAGCGACAGAGGCGTTGCCATGGAGACGAGGGTTTTCTTACGTGCCGGGCTGCAGTTACATTGCAACACATGTGTCAGTAATAACAGTCCCTGATAAACTGGACCAATTCAAACCGTTATTACTTTTTTTTTTATTTTTTTTATTTGCATCGCCTCACATTTCCTAGTTCTCATTTTGTTCATTTATATTTTGATATTATTTTGTGTTGAAAATAAAAATAAAGACATTTATAAATATTTTTTTTTATGAAATCTTTTCTTGCGGCCCAGTCTCACCCGGACTCTGCATCCAGTGGACCCTAGGCAAATTCAGTTTGAGACCCCTGCCCTAAAGGGACACGCCGTGGAAATGGATGGATGGATGTGGATTATGGTTCATTACCCTCAGCTTAGTGCCATAAACAGGATCCAAAAGTACAAACCCTGTTTCCATATGAGTTGGGAAATTGTGTTAGATGTTAACATAAACGGAATACAATGATTTGCAAATCCTTTTCAACCCATATTCAATTGAATGCACTACAAAGACAACATATTTTATGTTCAGACTCATAAATTTATTTTTAATTTTTTTGCAAATAATAATTAACTTAGAATTTCATGGCTGCAACACGTGTCAAAGTAGTTGGGAAAGGGCATGTTCACCACTGTGTTACATCACCTTTTATTTTAACCACACTCAATAAACGTTTGGGAACTGCGGAAACTAATTGTTGAAGCTTTGAAAGTGGAATTCTTTCCCATTCTTGTTTTATGTAGAGCTTCAGTCGTTCAACAGTCCGGGGTCTCCGCTGTCGTATTTTACGCTTTATAATGCGCCACACATTTTTGCTGGGAGACAGGTCTGGACTGCAGGCGGGCCAGGAAAGTACCCTCCCTCTTTTTTTATGAAACCACGCTGTTGTAACACGTGCTGAATGTGGCTTGGCATTGTCTTGCTGAAATAAACAGGGGCGTCCATGAAAAAGACAGTGCTCAGATGGCAGCATATGTTGTTCCAAAACCTGTATGTACCTTTTAGCATTAATGGTGCCTTCACAGATGTGTAAGTTACCCATGCCTTGGGAATTAATGCACCCCCATACCATCACAGATCCTGGCTTTTGAAATTTGCGTCGATAACAGTCTAGATGGTTCGCTTCCCCTTTGTTCTGGATGACACGATGTCGAATATTTCCAAAAAACAATTTGAAATGTGGACTCGTCAGACCACAGAACACTTTTCCACTTTGCATCAGTCCATCTTAGATGATCTCGGGTCCAGAGAATCCGGCAGCGTTTCTAGATGTTGTTGATAAATGGCTTTCGCTTTGCATAGTAGATCTTTAACTTGCACTTACAGATGTAGCGACAAACTGTATTTGGTGACAGTGGTTTTCTGAACTGTCCCTGAGCCCATGTGGTGATATCGTTTAGAGATTGATGTCGGTTTTTGATACAGTGCCGTCTGACGGATCGAAGGTCACGGTCATTCAATGTTGATTTCGGGCCATGCCGCTTACGTGGAGTGATTTCTCCAGATTCTCTGAACTTTCTGATGATATTATGGACCGTAGATGTTGAAATCCCTAAATTTCTTGCAATTGCACTTTGAAAAACGTTCTTAAACTGTTTGACTATTTGCTCACGCAGTTGTGGACAAAGGGGTGTACCTCGCCCCATCCTTTCTCATGAAAGACTGAGCATTTTTTGGGAAGCTGTTTTTATACCCAATCATGGCACCCACCTGTTCCCAATTAGCCTGCACACCTGTAGGATGTTCCAATTACATGTTTGATGAGTATTTCTCAACTTTATCAGTATTTATTGCCACCTTTCCCAACTTCTTTGTCAGATGTTGCTGGCATCAAATTGTAAAGTAAACCTTTGTGTTGTGTTAGGGTTGGCACCGACCCGTTTTAGTTTTTAAATGCATAATAGAACCACATGAATTATATTTTTTACATCAAGGCTTTTTGACTTTGTCAGGAACTATTTCAACAAAACAAAACATTTTTTTGTTTTTCACTAAATTATAAAATGCTCTGGTCGAAATTATGACCTTGGTGTTGTTAGGGTCAGTTTCGACCCAGTTATAAAAATAAGATTAGCAAACAATAATTAGAGCCAAAACTGAACACACTGACAGCAAGCTCCTCTCCCAATCATGAAAAATTTAGGGGATTCTCATTTTACTTTGTTATCCAGTACAACAACAAACAAAGAACGGCATGTCCAGACATGTGAGGTCAATTTAGTCTAAAATTATCAACATTTAAGAGATATGTTCTAACACCCCTCAGTAATAGTCAGGTAACACAACAACTTTTTATTTATTTATACGATTCATTTTATTATTTTTTAAATTGAAATCGTGGGGTATACTGGCAAAAAAAGGCCCAATAGCCCACACCAAACATATTAAAACCAATATTTTCATGGATAAGGAAGCCTAACAACGTAACCGAGAGACGAGAAACAAATTGGATGATAGATAATTGTTTTTAATGTATTTTACAGCTGATTTAAGACATGGGTCAAAACCGACCCGTTAACATAAGAGATGGTAACAGAAAGCTAACACAAAAGGAAGGTTAATGATTATTTCCCCCCCAAAAAAAATGTTCATCAGTTTGAACATCAAACATGTTGTCTTTGTAGCATATTCAACTGAATATGGATTTAAAATGATTTGCAAATCAATGTATTCCGTTTATATTTACATCTAACACAATTTCCCAACCCATATGGAAACGGGGTTTGCAGGTCTAAGGTACGCTGGAGGACGACAATTGTGTCATCTGACAAACACAACATTGATACATTGTTACATGTTGCTGTTTTTGCTTCGTCTACACAAAAAACAAACATTAGTTTCAATTAGACAGTTGCCTCAGGGACAAATCCGGTTGGTAAAAATGTTATACAGTAATATAATTCATTATGTTTTGACGAATAAACCCATAACCTGTAGATACGTGTGTGTGTACGTGTAGTATGACGGGTGACATTGAATAACTTTTGTGTTGAGGCCAAAAAAAAAAAAAAACAATGCGGGAGGAGGAAAAAAAAAGAAAGAAAAAGCACAATGCAGCTGTTGAAGCCTCTGGTGTTTGTGTATTTGTGGCGTGCAGAGGCAAAGAACGAGGGAGAAACAAAGGCTTTGAAACTTGTAGGCAATACAGTGAGAAACAAGAGACGGAGCGGAGGAATGGAGGAGCACATCTACAAACACCCACTGGCAGTTCAGCATGAATAGCAAACATCTTTCCTTTGAAACCTGCGAGTATCAGAGGAGAGTCTTCCCCAGAAAGCTTTTAAATCCTCCTCTCTATGCTCACAGCGCTGATGTTAGCCGTGTGTAACGCAACATGACTGTGAGTTTGTGTCGATGACACATTCCTAGTAAACAACATCGTACATTAAAGGCCTACTAAAATTAGATTTTCTTATTTAAACGGGGATAGCAGGTCCATTCTATGTGTCATACTTGATCATTTCGCGATATTGCCATATTTTTGCTGAAAGGATTTAGTAGAGAACATCAATGATAAAGTTTGCAACTTTTGGTCGCTAATAAGTAGCAGACGATGACGTCACCCGTTGAGGGCTCCTCACATCCTCACATTGTTTATAATGGGAGCCTCCAACAAAAAGAGCTATTCGGACCGAGAAAACAACAATTTCCCCATTAATTTGAGCGAGGATGAAAGATTTGTGTTTGAGGATATTGATAGCGATTGATAGGACTAGAAAAAAAAAAAAAATCAAGTTAAAAAAAATAAACGCGATTGCATTGGGACGGATTCCGATGTTTTTAGACACATTTACTAGGATCATTCTGGGAAATCCCTTATATTTCTATTGTGTTGCTAGTGTTTTAGTGAGTTTAATAGTACCTGATAGTCGGAAAGATGTCTCCATGGGTGTCTTGAGGCCAGTGTCTGGTGGAAGTCGACGGCAGCTGTATGGACGGCACAAGCTCAGCTGATCTCTGGTAAGTGGCGACTTTTTACCACAATTTTCTCACCGAAACCTGCCGGTTGACAAGTGGTCGGGATCCATGTTCGCTTGACCACTAAGATCCATAGTAAAGCTTCACCTCCGGGAATTTTAAACAAGGAATCACCGTGTGTTTGTGTGGCTAAAGACTTAAAGCTTCCCACCTCCATCTTTCTACTTTGACTTCTCCATTATTAATTGAACAAATTGCAAAAAAATCAGCAACACAGATGTCCAAAATACTGTGTAAATATGCGGTTAAAGCAGACGACCTTTAGCTGTGTGTGTGCGAAGCGCTAGTATTTCCTAACAGTCCGTGACGTCACGCGTACACGTCATCATTCCGCGACGTTTTCAACAAGAAACTCCTGGGAAATTTTAAATTGCAATTTAGTAAACTAAAAAGGCCCTATTGGCATGTGTTGCAATGTTAATATTTCATCATTGATATATAAACTATCAGACTGTGTGGTCGGTAGTAGTGGGTTTCAGTAGGCCTTTAATAGCCTTTGGAAATCTTTTTTAAAATGATCTCACGTGGGTTGAATCACTTCTAAATATAGTTTTACAATTACAGTTTTTCCGTGCAGCGTTTCGCATTTGACGTGGCATTGCTGAGAGTCGGGTACTGTATGATAAAACTGATAATTGTACCATCGCTGTTAAAAACATCTCCACCCAAGCGCCATGTTTGGTTTATTCTGGGTGATTTACAGTTGCTGCTACATTAGTTAGGGCTGACAGCTACTTATATTCAGGTTCAATGAGTTAAACCTCTGCTCGTGTCCTTTGAATTACTTTCCTTTTATTCACTTGACTGGCTAAGAACATCAGTGCTAATAAATGAACAATTTTCTTATGTTATCATGGAGTTTACCTAGTAAGTAATTGTTAGACAGTCAGTGGACTAAGGTTGTACGGTATACCGATATTAGTATACTAATGAATCATTCTTGGTACTATATTGCCTCTGAAATGTAAGTTTTTAACATTCCTCAAAAACAGCAGCTTGGAATTTGGGACATGCTCTCCCTGAGGGAGCATGCGGAGGTTGAGGTGGGCGTGGTTGGGGGTGCAGGGTGTATATTGTAGGGTCCCGGAAGACTTAATGCTGCAAGGTGTTCTGGGTAATTGTTTTGTTGTGTTTATGTTGTGTTCGGTGCGGATGTTCTCCTGAAATGTGTTTGTCGTTCTTGTTTGGTGTGGGTTCGCAATGTGGCGCATATTTTTGTAACAGTGTTAAAGTTGTTGATACGGCCACCCTCAGTGTGACCTGTATGGCTGTTGACCAAGTATGCATTGCATTGACTTGTGTGTGTGAAAAGCCGTAGATATTATGTGATTTGAGGGGCCCGCAAAGGCAGTGCCTTTAAGGTTTATTGGCGCTCTGTACTTCTCCCTACGTCCGTGTACCAATACCGATACCGATAATCTGCGATATTACAAACCCCGTTTCTATATGAGTTGGGAAATTGTTTTAGATGTAAATATAAACGGAATACAATGATTTGCAAATTGGGGTCTTATGCCGACATATGGACACCTATACTGCTATCTGGGTGTATAACATACAATGGAATTAAAAAAAAAAGTGTAAAAATAAAAATGTGCATTTCACTACACATGAAGTACACGTTTGTGTACTTATGGACTAAGTACATATAAAAATATGAATTTTAGTTTTTATTCTACAAACCCTGTTTCCATATGAGTTGGGAAATTGTGTTAGATGTAAATATAAACGGAATACAATGATTTGCAAATCATTTTCAACCCATATTCAGTTGAATATGCAACAAAGACAACATATTTGATGTTCAAACTGATAAACATTTTTTTTTGCGAATAATCATTAACTTAAGAATTTGAAGCCAGCAACACGTGACACAAAAGTTAGGAAAGGTGGCAATAAATACTAATAAAGTTGAGGAATGCTCATCAAACACTTATTTGGAACATCCCACAGGTGTGCAGGCTATTTGGGAACAGGTGGGTGCCATGATTGCGTATAAAAACAGCTTCCCAAAAAATGCTCAGTCTTTCACAAGAAAGGATAGGGCGAGGTACACCCCTTTGTCCACAACTGCGTGTGCAAATAGTCAAACAGTTTAAGAACAACGTTTCTCAAAGTGAAAGTGCAAGAAATTTAGGGATTTCAACAGCTACGGTCCATAATATCATCACAAGGTTCAGAAAATCTGGAAAAATCACTCCATGTATGCAGCATGGCCGGACACCAACACTGAATAACCGTGACCTTCGATTCCACAGACGGCACTGTATCAAAAACTGACATCAATCTCTAAAGGATATCACCACATGGGCTCAGGAACTCCTCAGAAAACCACTGTGACTAAATACAGTTCATCGCTACATTTGTAAGTGCAAGTTAAAGCTCTACTATGCAAAGCGAAAGTTTATGAGTTTGAACATCAAATATGTTGTCTTTGTAGTGCATTCAATTGAATATGGGTTGAAAATGATTTGCAAATCAATGTATTCCGTTTATATTTACATTTAACACAATTTCTCAACTCATATGGAAACATGGTTTGCACATTTTAAAGCATTTATCGGCCGATAATATCGGCAGTCCGATATTAGCGGACATCTCTACTTGTGATGTCCCTAAATGTCATTGTGGTGGCCTGCCACAAGTACATTAATGTATAAATAACACTGATAGACCACTGCATTGATGGGAATGTCTATGTCAGAGAAAAATAAGAGGAAACCCTCCACTGCAGAGAATAAAAGGCTGTTGAGTGGTTCAAAATGTTCCTGTGGGAGATACATTTCGTACTTCACTCTGTAATTTTTTTTCTTTACCTTCTGTAAAAACCTGGCACATTATTTCAAATCATCACCATCAAAACTCAAAGGCATCGTCACATCTATAGGATTCCATAGTCGTTATCACCCTACTAAAACATAGCACTTCCTGAGCCTCTTAATACAATAAGAATCAGAGATTTCAGCTCTCTGGCTGGGAACCATCTTCTCACATATTGCAAGGTAGACGTACAATAAAAGTGGGTTCCCCTTGTCGATAAAGCTCTCAGCATGTGCTGGCTCAGGCCTAAGCTAGAGTTATGCTTTTTAGGCCCAGACTGCAGAGGGATTTCCATGAGGCACCAAAACCTTCCTGCTCTTCATCCCCCATCTCTTCCTATTTTACACATTTTACCAACTCCTCCTTGTATCCTGAACAACATACTCTATCTCAGTGGTTCTCAACCTTTTTTTCAGTGATGTACCCCCTGTGATTTTTTTAAAATTCAAGTAGCCCTAATCAGAGCAAAGCATTTTTGGTTGAAAAAAATAGATAAAGAAGTGAAATACAGCACTATGTCATCAGTTTCTCATTTTTTAAAATTGTATAACAGTGCAAAAAAATGGTAATTTGTAGAGGTCTTTCTTGAACTATTTGGAGAAAAAGATATAAAAATAACTAAAAACTTGTTGAAAAATAATCAAGTGATTCAATTATAAATAAAGATTTCTACACATAGAAGTAATCATCAACTTAAAGTGCCCTCTTTGGGGATTGTAATAGAGATCCATCTGGATTCATGAACTTAATTGTAAACATTTCTTTAAAAAATAAATCTTTAACATCAATATTTATGGAACATGTCCACAAAAAATTGCAGCTGTCAACGCTGAATATTGCATTGTTGCATTTCTTTTTACAGTTTATGAACTTACATTCAGAGTTTGTTTGAATATTATTCAATAAATATATTTATAAAGGATTGTTTAAATGTTGCTATTTTTAGAATATTTAAAAAAAAAATCTCACGTACCCCTTGGCATACCTTCAAGTACCCCCAGAGGTACGCGTACCCCCATTTGAGAACCACTGCACTATCTACTTCCTCTGGATGTGCTATAAATAATACTGCTGTTCCCGGCTTGTTTTTATACAATTCAACCTATTTTATTGGTACAAAAGGATGAAAAAAAGTTGTTTTGTACTGATGTAATAGTGTGATGTTGTTGGCCCTGCGATGAGGTGGCGACTTGTCCAGGGTGTACCCCGCCTTCCGCCCGATTGTAGCTGAGATAGGCCCCACCGCCCCCCGCGACCCCAAAAGGGAATAAGCGGTAAAAAATGGATGGATGGAGCGCTATATTATGAGCGAGAAAGGGTATTCTGTTTTATATCTAAGTATTGGTTTTATTTTGAAGAACAGGATCTCCGGTGGAGGAAGTGACTTTGCTGTTTTTTTTTCGGTTGTTTACTTCCTCTTCCTTCGGACTTTTTAAATGAGAAGGTAATAGTTCTTCACTGCTCCGTGTTTCTTCATAGTGTAAATACTGTAATACTTGCCAACCCGGATTGTCCGGGAGACTCCCGAAATTCAGCACCTCTCCCGAAAACCTCCCGGGACAAATTTTCTCCCGAAAATCTCCCGAAATTCAGGCTGAGCTGGAGGCCACATCCCCCACCAGCTCCATGCGGACCCGAGTGACGTGTCGACAGCCTGTTTTCACGTCCGCTTTCCCACAATATAAACTAACTGCCTGCCCAATGACGTTATAACTGTAGAATGATCGAGGGCGAGTTCTTGGTTTCTTAGGTGGGTTTATTGTTAGGCAGTCTCATTAATGTCCTCCCAGCGCGACAACAACATACAACAACAGCATTCACGTTTCGACTACCTTAAAGCAGTTTGTCTGCTGTAAACAGCAATGTTGTGACACTCCTCAACAGGACAATACTGCCATCTACTGTGCATGCATATGTGACAATAACATCTACAGCTTTTAGAGCAGTGGTCCTTAACCTTTTTTCAGAGATGTACCCCCGTGAACATTTTTTTTAATTCAAGTACCCCCTAATCGGAGCACAGCATTTTTGGTTGAAAAAAATAAAGACAAAGAAGTAAAATACAGCACTATGTCATCAGTTTCTGATTTATTAAATTGCATAACAGTGCAAAATATTGCTCATTTTTAGTGGTCTTTCTTGAACTATTTGGAAAAAAAGATATAAGAATAACTAAAAACCTGTTAAAAAATAAACAAGTGATTCAATTATAAATAAAGATTTCTACACATACTGTGATGAGGTGGCAACTTGTCCAGGGTGTACCCCACCTTCTGCCCGATTGTAGCTGAGATAGGCACCAGCACCCCCCCCCCCCCCCCCCTTCGACCCCAAAGGGAATAAGCGGTAGAAAAATGGATGGATGGATAGCTGTAAATATACACCTCCCCTCTTAACCACGCCCCCAACAATGCCCCGCCCCCTTACATATATATATATATATATATATATATATATATATATATATATATATATATATATATATATATATATATATATATATATATATATATATGTAAGTATCTCATATATATATGAAATACTTGACTCTTAACCATGCCCCCCGCCCAAATTCCCAGAACTCTTCCGGGACGCTACAATATACACCCCTGCTAACCCCCAGCCCCCACCTCAACCTCGCCCACCTCAACCTCCTCAATCTCATGTCCTAAAGTCCAAGCTGCTGTTTTGAGGCATGTTAAAAAAAAAATGCACTTTGTGACTTCATTAATAAATATGGCAGTGCCATGTTGGCATTTTTTTTTCCATAACTTGAGTTGATTTATTTTGGAAAACCTTGTTACATTATTTAATGCATCCAGTGGGGCCTCACAAACAAAATTAGACATAATAATGTGTTAATTCCACGGCTATATATATCGGTATCGGTTGATATTGGACAATATCTGAATATCGGATTTCGGCAAAAAAGCCATTATCGGACATCCCTTATATATATATATATATATATATATATATATATATATATATATATATATATATATATATATATATATATATATATATATATATATATATATATATATATATATATATATATATATATATATATATATATATATATATATATATATATATATATATATATATATATATATATATATATACTGCAGGGGTGTCAAACTCAAATACAGAATGGGCCAAAATTTTAAACGGAACAAAGCCGCGGGCCAAAGTTGAACAAATTAACCTTTTTTAATAGGGACCCAAACAAGTTTTACATTAAATATTGAACAAGCAAGGCTTATATAATTTAGTGACATGCAAAATCCAGTTTAAAATAATAATAATTGAAAAAATATCAATGGCATATCAAATAAAATTTAAATAAACATTGTATGCCTTTTTTTCTATTTGCAATCTTTTGAGGTAAATATCAATTTTTTTCCACAGGCTAATAATAAATTTGAAAATAAAATAACTAATGAATGAACCAAACATTCAAGCCCTGAAGTAGCAAGAGAAAATGTATGAATAAAACGTTAATTATTGGTCAGTTTGCTGGAAGTTTCCCGGAAAAGTTAGTGCTGCAAGGGGTTCTGGGTATTTGTTCTGTTGTGTTACGGTGCGGATGTTCACCCGAAATGTTTGTCATTCTTGTTTGGTGTGGGTTCACAGTGTGGCGCATATTTGTAACAGTGCTAAAGTTGTTTATACGGCCACCCTCAGTGTGACCTGTATGGCTGTTGACCAAGTATGCTTGCATTCACTCGTGCGTGTGTGTGTGTGTGTGTGTGTGTGTGTGTAAAAGCCACAAATATTATGTGACAAGCTGTTAGTATGGATGAAAAGCGGACATGATGACAGGTTGTAGAGAACGCTAAAGGCAGTGCCTTAAATGCACGCCCCCATTATAGTTGTCCAGGTGGAAATCGGTAGAAATTCATGAGAATGGTTGCCCCGGGAGATTTTCGGGAGGGGCACTGAACTTCGGGTGTCTACCGGGAAAATTAGGAGGGTTGGCAAGTATGAGTATTAGCGATGAATGTATAACACCGGCGGGCCAGCTCTAATGCTAAATTGATATTGCCTCAAGGGCCAAATTAAATTACACGGCGGGCCAAATCTGGCCCACGGGCCAGAGTTCGACACCCATGATGTACTGTATATATTGTCTATAAATAATAAAAATTTATCTCCAACGCTAATTTCTGCAAATTGATCAGCGCCTCTGAGCACAGAACTCAACAGAAAACTTGTGTCTTTGGCCTGAAAGCCATCAACATATGTGGAAGTCGACAGGCTTTCAGCAGCACTGACAAGCAAACTAATACACATCCTATATACTTTGCTGTATGAGGAAATGAGACATCAATCTTGATTAAAGAAATAAATAAAAGAATCCCCATCTAATTTGAGTTTCCAAGAATAAGGTGATTTGCGACATTTGATTCCCTGATGTGGATATTCGCTGACAGGCTGCTGCCAATAATCAACCTAGCGAGTGACGAGCGGATGGGTATTAATATTCACTGCATGGCACGCTGTTCATCACCATATGTCAGGTACATTACATTCGATTAAAGAAGAAACAAAGTATCTGCATTAATATAAATAACATGGTGGGTGAAGTTTTGAAAAAAATATTTTTACGCTTTCATATATGCGCTGCCAGATGTTTCAAAAAATGCTTCCATCCAACCATAAGACGTTATTTGAAAGACTTGTTTCTATAATTATACATCTGATTAAATGTGTCGAGATCTGTGCGGCGCATTTGAATATTACCTGTCCAAATGACAGATTATGACATCTGAACGATGAAATAAACCACAAATGAAATAACGAGCTCCAGTAAATCTGGCATGAAAGCCGGAACACAATAAAGGTTATATTAATGTAGATTTAAATATCGAGTTGAAGAATAAGACAGCGAGGCAATGTGGAACAATTTCAGTTAGTGCTGTTAAATGATCGAGTTTCGATTATTTGTGATTAAACACAGGTTATTATTGGCTTGCATATTTTAAAATGACTAAAACTATTTGGACAAAAATGCAATTTTACTGTCAGAATGTCAAACAGGAACATTTTTTTTAAATGTTTGACTTGAATGCAGGTCATTGAGTTGCTCAAAACCTGCTAACAGTTTTGTAATCAGGTTTTATTTTTAAGTGAAATTCTCCGGAGAGCCATGATTTATGAACCGACCCGATCACTGACCATGGAGCAACCTTTTAGTAACCAACCTGTCGGGCTTGCCCCTGACAGTTTTTTTGTGTTTTAGTTTTTCCTCTCTGTGTGTGTGTGTAGTATTTCCTGTCTTTAGTTCTCTTATTTTGTCTGTTTTCTGTCTTTCTCCCTGAGTGCTGTGTCCCCTCAGCTGCGGCTGATTGGCACCCGCCCACACTCTGACAGAGTTAGTCAATCAATCAATCAATGTTTATTTATATAGCCCCAAATCACAAATGTCTCAAAGGACTGCACAAATCATTACGACTACAACATCCTCGGAAGAACCCACAAAAGGGCAAGGAAAACTCACACCCAGTGATCAGGGAGAATTCACATTCAGTGGGACGCCAGTGACAATGCTGACTATGAGAAACCTTGGAGAGGACCTCAGATGTGGGCAACCCCCCCCCTCTAGGGGACCGAAAGCAATGGATGTCGAGCGGGTCTAACATGATACTGTGAAAGTTCAATCCATAGTGGCTCCAAGACAGCAGTGAGAGTCCCGTCCACAGGAAACCATCTCAAGCGGATCAGCATCGTAGAGATGTCCCCAACCGATACAGGCGAGCGGTCCATCCTGGGTCTCGACTCTGGACAGTCAGTACTTCATCCATGGTCATCGGACCGGACCCCCTCCACAAGGGAGGGGGGGACATAGGAGAAAGAAAAGAAGCGGCAGATCAACTGGTCTAAAAAGGAGGTCTATTTAAAGGCTAGAGTATACAGATGAGTTTTAAGATGAGACTTAAATGCTTCTACTGAGGTAGCATCTCGAACTGTTACCGGGAGGGCATTCCAGAGTACTGGAGCCCGAACGGAAAACGCTCTATAGCCCGCAGACTTTTTTTGAGCTCTAGGAATCACTAATAAGCCGGAGTCTTTTGAACGCAGATTTCTTGCCGGGACATACGGTACAATACAATCGGCAAGATAGGCTGGAGCTAGACCGTGTAGTATTTTATACGTAAGTAGTAAAACCTTAAAGTCACATCTTAAGTGCACAGGAAGCCAGTGCAGGTGAGCCAGTACAGGCGTAATATGATCAAACTTTCTTGTTCTTGTCAAAAGTCTAGCAGCCGCATTTTGTACCAACTGTAATCTTTTAATGCTAGACATGGGGAGACCCGAAAATAATACGTTACAGTAATCGAGACGAGACGTAACAAACGCATGGATAATGATCTCAGCGTCTTTAGTGGACAGAATGGAGCGAATTTTAGCGATATTACGGAGATGAAAGAAGGCCGTTTTAGTAACGCTTTTAATGTGTGACTCAAAGGAGAGAGTTGGGTCGAAGATAATACCCAGATTTTTTACAGAGTCACCTTGTTTTATGATTTGGTTGTCAAATGTTAAAGTTGTATTATTAAATAGAGGTCGGTGTCTAGCAGGACCAATAATCAGCATTTCCGTTTTTTTGGCATTAAGTTGCAAAAAGTTAGCGGACATCCATTGTTTAATTTCATTAAGACACGCTTCCAACTGACTACAGTCCGGCGTGTTGGTCAGCTTTAGGGGCATCTAGAGTTGGGTGTCATCAGCATAACAGTGAAAGCTAATACCGTATTTGCGTATGACGTCACCTAGCGGCAGCATGTAGATGCTGAAGAGTACAGGGCCAAGGACCGAACCCTGAGGAACTCCACACGTCACCTTAACATAGTCCGAGGTCACACTGTTATAGGAGACGCACTGCATCCTATCAGTAAGATAAGAGTTAAACCATGACAGGGCTGAGTCTGACATACCAATTCGTATTTTGATACGCTCTAATAAAATATAAGTTAGTTTGGGACGAACCCCAAGAGTTAGTTTGTGACGAACTCCAAGATGCAGAAAAGGAGGCGGGCATTTTGCAGGTAAACATGATTTAATCTTTAAACACTAAAACAAGAACAAAACAAACAAAAAGCGCACAAGGCGGATAACAAACTTGGCAATGAAGAAACAAACTTTGAAGCAGGGAACAAAAGACAGTAAGCTACAAACCGCTACCAAATATAGCTTACCGCAACGCCGCATTGACACGACACAACACGTAGCAATGACAATAATCGAGCCCAGACTGGATGGGAAGACAGGTCTAAATAGGAGCGGGCTGATTGACACCAGGTGTGGCCAGGTGCCAATCATCCGCAGCTGAGGGGACACAGCACACAGGGAGAACGAAAGGAAACAGACAAAATAAGAGCGCTGGCAGGAACTAAATACAGGAAAAACTACACACACACAGAGGAAAAACTAAAACACAAACAAACTGTCAGGGACAAGCCTGACACAACTGCAGTTAAACTCAAAATGAATATTCCAAATAAATTGTGTGATGTACTTGCGAACATACATGATTAGTGTGATAATTTCTTGTGATTAATCCAATGAGTAGTGTTGTCTCGATAACAATACCTTAGTACCGGTATTGGTACCAAAATGTATTTTGTTACTTTGCGGTACTTTGATACTTTTCTAAACAAAGGGGACCACAAAAAATTGTATTATTGGCTTTATTTTAACAAAAAAATCTTAGGGTACATTAAAAATATGTTTCTTATTGCAAGTTTGTCCTTACAGAAAATAGTGAACATACAAGGCAACTTGTCTTTTATTAGTAAGTAAACAAACAAAGGCTCCTAATTTAGTCTGCTGATCTATGCAGTAACTTATTGTGTCATTTGTCAATCTATTATTTTTAAGGACAAGTGGTAGAAAATGAATTATTAATCTAAATGTTCATTCACTGTTAATATCTGCTTACTTTCTCTTTTAACATGTTCTATGTACACTTCTGTTAAAATGTAATAATCACTTATTCTTCTGTTGTTTGATACTTAACATTAGTTTTGGATGATACCAATACCAATACTAATAAAACCTTGCCCTGATGACCAGTACTTTTTAGAGGCAGTATGGTACCGAATATGATTCATTAGTATTGTGGTACTATACCAACACCGGTATACCGTACAACCCTACCAATGAGTTAACGTTATTTTTGACAGCGCTAGTTTTAATATGACACTTGAGGCAAAGGTGGCATAGGCTTATTAGTGATTCCCAGAGCCCAAAAAAAGTCTGCGGGCTATAGAACGTTTCGTACTCTGGAATGCCGTCTCGGTAACAGTACGAGATACTACCTCAGAAGAAGCATTTAAGTCTCAACTTAAAACTCATTTGTATACTCTAGCCCAGGGGCGCTCACAATTTTTCTGCAGGCGAGCTACTTTTCAATTGACCAAGTCGAGGAGATCTACCTCATTCCTATTTATAATTTATATTTATTTATTTATGAAAGAGACATTTTTGTTAACACGTTAATGGTGTTTAATGATAATACAAGCATGTTTAACACACATAGATTCCTTTCTTTCATGAAGACAAGAATATAAGTTGGTGTATTTGATTCTGATGACTTGCATTGATTGGAATTAGACAGTAGTGCTGATAACGTCCGCATTTTCAAATGGAGGAAAAAAAAAGTCCTCCTTTCTGTCCAATACCACATGAAAGTGGTTGGATTTGGCATCTCATTTGTCCAACTTGCATACTCGTTTTTAAACACTTTGTTATGAGAGTAGCATATGTGTGTGGCCCTTTAATGTCTGGCAGCAGGTGAGTGACGTCAGTGAGTGTGCGGGTGGGCAAGCAAGTGAGAAAGCGGTGGTCGTTGAGGGCGGGGGAGAAATACATTGGCATCAAACTCCGTAGCTTGCTAGCTTGTGCACACTAGCTTTCTGAGACTCTTATTTTGTTAGCACAGGCAGGATGAAACAGGTCTTTTATGGTGAAGACAGGAACTGTGCTGTCGGTCTTTAGAGTTTTGACTGTAGGTACGGAGTCTCTAGAAATAAAATGTGTTTCTCTGCGTCCCCCCTGTTAGTGATTGATGATTGCTCATTTTTATGTCTATTTTTTAATGCCTGGCTTGAGATCGACTGACACACCCTCCGAGATCGACCAGTCGATCGCGATCGAAGTAATGGGCACCCCTGCTCTAGCCTTTAAATAGACCCCCTTTTTAGACCAGTTGATCTGCCGTTTCTTTTCTTTTTCTCCTTTGTCCCCCTCTCCCTTGTGGAGGGGGTCCGGTCCGGTCCGGTCGCCATGGATTAAGTACTACCTGTCAAGAGTTGGGACCCAGGATGGACCGCTCGTCCAGAGTCGGGACCCAGGATGGACCTCTCGCCTGCGTATCGGTTGGGGACATTTCTGCGCTGCTGATCCGCCTCCGCTTGGGATGGTTTCCTGCTGGCTCCACTTTGGACGGGACTCTCGCTACTATATTGGATCCACTTTGGACTGGACTCTCACTGTTATGTTAGATCCACTATGGATTGGACTTTCACAATATCATGTTAGATACGCTCGACATCCATTGCATACGGTCCCCTAGGGGTCCTCTCCAAGGTTTCTCATAGTCACTGTCACCGACGACCCACCGGAGTGGGTTTTTCCTTGCCCTCATGTGGGCCCTACCGAGGATGTCTTTGTAGTTTGTGCAGCCCTTTGAGACACTTGTGATTTAGGGCTATATAAATAAACATTGAATGATTGATTGATTGATTGATTGTTTGTTTGATTGATATGTGGTAGATCAAAGGGTTTTGACTTTGTTTGCAGAATGTTAACACTGGTTTGGTTCACAAACTAAACATTTGTCATATATAATACGAAATGTTCTTTTTGGAATTAAAAGTAACCGTCCACGTGATTGACTTCTCTGTTTGTTTGTCGCCGACCCCTCATGAGCGAGGTCAGCATGCTGTTTACACAAGTCAGGCCCTTTGATGGCGCGGATTGTAACAACGTGAAGCATGCATCGGGTGGAGGACAGTGTCAACAAGTCAAGGGAGCAGCTCGCTATAGGCGAGCTTTACACAACTCTGAGCAAAAGAAGCAAGCAGGCGACGGCGATGAAGCAATGCGCTTCTTTGCAAGTACGTCCTTCAAAAGCTTCTGGGTGGAAGTTTGAGTGAATGTGAGAGGGCTCATTATGGCTTGGCAGGAACATAAAGACCCTTCATAATCATTTCAGCCGGCAGACAAATACTCAACTCAAGAACCCTTCACCTCTCACTGACAAAGAAATGCAACAGGCCAGTCTCAATTGTGACAATTAATGACTCTGTGGAATAAATTACTTTAGCGGCGCTGAAAGTGGATACAAGAGTGTTCTCTTACGTGATTACTCTTCTTTCTGTGAAGGATCAGTGGTGAAAATCTTCTCATATAAAATGCATTAATATATATATATATATATATAAATATATATATATATATATATATATATACGCCTTCCGCCCGAATGCAGCTGAGATAGGCTCCAGCACCACCCGCGACCCCGAAAGGGAGTAGCTGTAGAAAATGGATGGATGGATCGAATAACAGAGCTGTGCATTTCTTCGTGTACTGTCATGATCCGTGGTCCGGATTAGGTTTTGTCAAGTTCTGTTAGTTTTAGACTTCATTAGTTCCTGTTTTTGTGCACCCTTGTTCGTTTTAGTTACCATGGCTACTAGGGGTGTGGGGAAAAATCTATTCGAATACGAATCGAATCGTTTACGTTGTGCGATTCAGAATCGATTCTCATTTTTAAAAAATCGTTTTTTTATTTTTTTATTTATTTTTTTTTTTTTTTAAAACATTTTTAATCAATCCAACAAACCACTACACAGCAACACCATAACAATGCAATCCAATTCCAAAACCAAACCTGACCCAGCAACACTCGGAACTGCAATAAACAGAGCAACTGAGAGGAGACACAAACACGACACAGCACAAACCAAAAGTAATGAAACAAAAATGAATATTATTAACAACAGTATCAATATTATTTATAATTTCAGCATAGCAGTGATTAAAAATCCCTCATTGACATTATCATTAGACATTTATAAAAATAATAAAAAAGAACAACAGTGTCACAGTGGTTTACACTTGCATCGCATCTCATAAGCTTGACAACACACTGTGTCCAATATTTTCACAAAGATAAAATAAGTCATATTTTTGGTTCGTTTAATAGTTAAAACAAATTTACATTATTGCAATCAGTTGATAAAACATTGTCCTTTACAATTATAAAAGCTTTTTTTTTTTTTAAAAATCTACTACTCTGCTTGTATGTCAGCAGACTGGGGTAGATCCTGCTGAAGTCCTATGTATTGAATGAATACAGAATCGTTTTGAATCGGAAAAATAGCGTTTTTGAATCGAGAATCGAATCGAATCGAAAAAAATCAATATATCATCGAATCGTGACCCCCAAGAATCGATATTGAATCGAATTGTGGGACACCCGAAGATTCACAGCCCTAATGGCTACTAATGATTTTCACCTGCCTCTGGTGTTCGGGACACGCACTTGTTTCCTATCAAGAGACATTATTTAAGCCTGCCTTTGCCAGTCAGTCGGCCCGGCGTCATTATTGGTTTCATGCCACAGTTTTGTGAGGTTTATTGTCTATAGTTTCATGTCCTAAGTTTTTACCTTAGCTTCCGCATGTGATAGGCACCTTTGCCTTCGGGTTGTTTTCTGTTGTGTACCTTGTTGATTGTTTCTTAAAATTAAATCATGTTTTTACTTGCTTGGAGTCGTCCGTTTGCATCCTGGAAGAACAAACCTGGCAGCAAGCTGTGATCCCCCAGTTGTGACAGTGTACCACTTTGTCATCACTTGTTTTCCATTAATATGATGCGGACCAAGCATTTTTAAAAGATACTCGGTCACATAAAGAGGAATTAAACTTGCTTTGGAAATGTGCCTATTATGTACAATCATTGTGAGACAAGAACACCGATGTTTATCTTTTTTTCTGTGCGTTCTAAATATCCAAAAACTGCCAGCAATATACATACCCGGGCACAAACATTCATGTCATTTCAAAACAGAAAGTGCAAGATTGTCGTAGACATTTTAAAACAAGCTGTTAGTGCACTTTTGTGCATGAAGTCACTAAGATGACATATCAAAACAACACTAAATTAAAGTGCACTTTTTGTACAGAACGCAACTACAATAGTTTAAAAAAAATAAAGTGCACTTTTGTGCATGATGTCACACAAGATATTTCAATAAGTGTCAAATAAAATGAGCTGCATAATAGGAAATCAAATAGTGCATGTCCTTCACTATGTGGTAGGTTCCTGCGGACCTCATCTCCTTCTGTTGTTGACTGTTTTTTTCATACTGTGGTGATGTTGAACTGTTTGCTTCGGCATTTTGTGGGTATGGCACCGAACGGAGATGTTGACATGCAGACTTTCAAGCACTCTTCATTTTCTTGCGGGTGACTTTTCAAATGATGCTACAAATTAGCAGTAGGTGCTATTTTTTGTAACAACGCTTTTGCCGCATACTTGTTCGAGATCTTCCCGCTTGAAACCAAACCACCTGCCGGACGATGGACCCCGCGCTGTTTTTCTTAAGAATGAATTCTCCCTTCATTATTTACCAGATTCGCACCTTCTTTCTCTCGTATTACCACTCCGCTAGCATCACAGCTAACGTTACCCATGCTGCTACCTCTCTGCTCAGCGAGGGCGTATGACGCGACAGTATGTAAGAAGGTGGGCTGGTTTTATGTCTCTGTGAGAAGGAGAAACCAGAAAGAGTGAAACAGGCCAGTAGTGTAATACCCGCAGTAAAAAGCAACTGCGTGAGAATGTATACTCGAATATCACGATATAGTCATTTTCTGTATCGCACAGACACACACCCGCGATATATCGAGTACCGTATTTCCTTGAATTGCCGCCGCGGCGCTAATTAATTTAAAACCTCTTCTCACTCCTGCGCTTACCAAAGGCATGCGGTAAAAGTAGGCATGCGCTAATTATTTTAAAACCTCTTCTCACTCCGGCACTTACCAAAAGTATGCAGTAAAAATTTGAGTGTGATGTAAGCTTGGACCTTAAAACCTACTGAATAGCTCTTAATCTTCTTTCCTTTATGCGATTTTAAATTACCGGTATTGAAATCAGCCTCCTCCATTTTGAAAATGATGACAATTCAAGGAAATACGGTATATTCGATATATCGCCCAGCCCCTACAAAGAAGCAAAAGCCCTAGAAAACCTTCACCTGCATTATCCTCGAGGTTCTTGGTAACTTCCAGCAAAATGAAGAACTGAACTTTGGATACATCTATACCCAAAGGATGTTATTAGTAGAAATGATCTTGGACACTTTGTCTTCTATTCCACGGGATAAAGAGAAAGCAGTAACTGTGCTGAAGATAGCAGACACTCTCTGACACAGATTTCACCACTTCTGTCCTGTTTGAATTCGCTGGGAACACTTACCTAGGAAAGAGAAGAGCACAAAAAAAAAGCAATGTCAACAGATGTATTGTCTTTCAATTTACAACTGGTTTGTGTGCAGACACCAAGACAGTGAGACTATTACTCACAAGGCCAACCGGGCAAAGTACTCAGATCGACTGGCATTGCAAAACATGACATACTGTCGTCGCAGACTACTCCCTTAAAGCAAAGTAAAGTACGGTTGAGCTTTTTCACAATAGAACCAACGGATCTAGAACAGTGAGGGGATTTGAGGGATCCGCTAATCTAAAGTGAGACTGATAAATGAGTAATTTAATGTAATTTCTTAGATGGGCGCGCAGGGAAATGGCAGATCAAGCATTAATTTCACAGTTCACACTCCAAATCTTCCTATTATCACGACAAGTAGTGGTTCACAGGACTTAGGGCTGTCAGATGTTTAGATCATTTCAGCACATTCCTTCAATGAGCCACTTAATTTATTGCAGAGGTCGTGTCGGTAACTACATACATAAGCAGGTAAAACTTAGTATTTGGACCATGTAAATGTTCATGAAGTGGGGTGTTTCTGTAGATTTATTCTAGCATAAACTCTGGACTATAAGTCGCTAGTCATTCCTACGCTTGTACAAAACCCAAAACCAGTGAAGTTGGCACGTTGTGTAATTCGTAAATAAAACTGAATACAATGATCTGCAAATCCTTTTCAACCTATATTCAATTGAATAGACTTCAAAGACAAGACACTTTTGAAATGGAAAGCTTTATTTTTTGCAAATATTAGCTCATTTGGAATTCGATGCCTGCGACGTGTTTCAAAAAAGCTGGCTCAAGTGGCAAAAAAGACTGAGAAAGTTGAGGGATGCTCATCAAACACTTATTTGGAACATCCCACAGGTGAACAGGCTAATTGAGACAGGTGGGGGATATTATTGGGTATGAAAGCAGCTTCCATGAAATGCTCAGTCATTCATAAACAAGGATGGGGCGAGGGTCACCACTTTTCCGAAAAAATGCGTGAGCAAATTGTCGAATAGTTTAAGAACAACTTTTCTCAATGAGCTATTGCAAGGAATTTAGGGATTTTACCATCTACGGTCCGTAATATTAAAAGGTTCAGAGAATCTTGAGAAATAATCCAAATAATCTTACTTATCTCATAGTATGGAATAAAACTTACTTCACCAATTATTTATTTGTTTATTTATTTTAATCGTGATTACTTATTACTTAAGGAGTATACCTTGTGAATACATTGAGAACAGGAAGTGAACAAAAGTTTTAGCAACTATTATGTAAAGAAAAAGGGTAGGATTAAATAAGCTCTGCTTCTTCCTACTCCTTTTTCGAACATGTTGAAAAGAGAAACTGGAAATTGTGACGTATCATGTTGTATGCTTGAATGTTCGAAATAAACTCAAACTCAAATCACTGCACGTAAGCAGCAAGCCTGAAAACCAACATTGAATGCCCCTGACCTTCAATCCCTCAGACATTACTGCATGAAAAACTGACATCAGTGTGTAAAGGATATCACCACATGGGCTCAGGAACACTTTAGAAAACACATCTGTAAGTGCAAGTTAAAACTCTACTATCCAAAGCGAACGCCATTTATTAACATCACCCACAAACACCGCCGGCTCCGCTGGGCCCGAGCTCATCTCGGATGGATTGATGCAAAGTGGAAAAGTGTTCTGTGAACTGATGAGTCGACATTTAAAATTGTTTTTGTAAACTGTGGATGTCGTGTCTTACAACAAAGAGGAAAAGAACCATCCGGATGGTTATAGGCGCAGAGTTCGAAAGCCAGCATCTGTTATGGTATGGGGGTGTATTAGTGCCCAAGACATAGGTAACTTACACATCTGTGATGGCACCATTAATGCTAAAAGGGACATACAGGTTTTGGAGCAACACATGTTGTCATCCAAGCAATGTTGTCATGGACGCCCCTGCTTATTTCAGAAAGACAATGCCAAGCCAGATGTTACAAAAGTGTGACTTCATACTAAAAGAGTGCGGGTAACTTAAGCTGTACATCAAGCAAGAATGGGAAATAATTTCACCTGAAAAGCTTAAAAAATTGGTCTCCTCAGTTCCCAAACGTTTACTGAGTGTAGTTAAAAGGAAAGGCCATGTAACACAGTGGTAAAAAAATGCCCTTATGCCAACTTTTTTGCAATGTGTTGCTGCCATTAAATTCTAAGTGGATTATTATTTGCAAAAATAAAATAAAAATTCTCAGTTCAAACATTAAAAATATCTTGTCTTTGCGGTCTATTCTATTGAATATAGGTTGAAAAGGATTTTCGAATCATTGTATTCTGTGTTTATTTACGAATAACGCAACGTGCTAACCTCACTGGGTTTGGGTTTTGTAGAATGGTGTGGCTAATTTATACGTTTTTCCTTGCTGACAGCCATAATGCAAATAGATTAAAAAAACTAAAGCAAAAACACTGAAAAGGTGTAGTATTATTTGTGCTCTGACACCATCTTTTGGACAAGTTCGCTTACTGCAGGTGCTGCAGAGTGAAAGTCTACAGTATGTTCTTTCGTTTGGTGCTTTCAACCGGAAGTACAAGCACCGTTCCGTCTTTTATTCATCCATAACTTTGCTACATGTATGGATTTTTCATCCATTGCTTCATGCAACGTTTGTAAATTTGACAATATAACTAAAACAATTCATACTTACTAAATCCATGTGTGCGTGTTTTTATGCATATTTTTATGTGGTATCATAATGAAATCAAGCTAATGTAGTTAACATTAGCTTATATTAGTTATTATTAATAACTTGCAATAATGTGTAAATAACAAATTTCACAACGTATATATCAGTGGCTTATGTTCTGGCGCGGCTAATATATGGAACTATTTATACAGTATATACATTTTTAAATGCAACGTTTGTAAATTTCACAATATAACTAAAACAATTCATACTTACTAAATCCATGTGTAATGTCTGTAGGAGTGGTTTTATGCATATTTGTACGTTAACATTAGATAATGTGATAAACGCGTTTACGAGTGCCAATGTTATTATTGTATTATTATCAACTTGCAATGGCATTATTTTTGTTTTGTTCCAGTTTCACAAATGTATCAATACATTCACCAAAATCTCACCGTTGAGTTATTGAATCTAATTAGCTGATTGGAAAGCTCGCTTCTGCATCTTGTGGGTCTATGAAGATGACTTCTGTTTTGTTTAATCAGCCATTTTACTGCCATGTTACAAACACTGTTCGGAAACAATTAAGGTAAGTAAATAAACATTTACACAATCTTTCTGTGCAAATAACTAATTTCACAATGTATATATATGCGGCTTACATTCCGGTGTGGCTAATATATAGAACAATATACACAGTATATATATTTTTTAAATGCAACAGTTGTAAATTTGACAATATAACTAAAACAATTCATACTTACATGTCTGTAGGAGTGTTGTTATGCTTATTTGTAAGTGATATTACAATATAATCAAGCTATTGTTGCTAACAATAGCTAATACGATAAACACGTTTACAAGAGCCCATATAATATTATTAACTTGCAATAGCATTGATTTTGTTTTGTTCCAGTTTCACAAATGTATCAATACATTCACCAAAACGTCATCATTGAGTTATTGAGTCTGTTTAGCTTATGGGAGAGCTGACTTCTGTAGCTTGTGGGTCTATGACGATGACTTCTGTTTTGTTTAATCAGTCATTTTACTGCCTTGTTACAGACTCTGTTTGGAAACAATATAAGTGTTCCGGTGCGGCTAGTATATGGAACAATATTTTTTTTTCTTTAAACATTTAGGGGGTGCGGCTTATACAACGATGCGCTCCATACCCTGGAAAATACAGTAAATATTTTTAAGCGTAGAATCAAATATTGTAACTATTTTGCTATCTTCTGCCATTGGGGAACATGTCTGTAAAATAACTTACTTAGTTTTTATTTCTTTATGAAACCTACACCAAGTCAATAAAAGTCTTATTTATTTAAATTCTTAACTGATCAATTTTTTTTTTTAATCGATAAAACATTACTTTATACATTTTTTAAATAAGAGATTTTTTAGCTTCCTTTTAGGCATGTATAAGTCAGCAGCCAAGAAGAACTTTTGTAACCTTTAACCTACTTTGAAAATGTTTTGGAATTTTTTTTCCTACCCAATACGTTGTGAGAATCATTTGAACTAATCAATTCTGAATCGAAGTGTTACCTCAAAAATCGTGATCAAATCGTGAATTTTTTAAGATTCACATTCCTGCTAGTATGTTATGTATTTCCGCAAAAATAAATACCCTTTTAGTTTGTGATATGTGTACAATGATAATACATTGTATTCACTTTGTATGCAATATTGTACATTTTTAACACTCAATTAGCATTACGGAAAATACCCATGCCCATGGAATGAATTCCAATTTGCATTTAGAATGCCCACGTGGCCAATTTCCTTTTGATGATGGAAAAGGCATTTTATCTCCTGAATAGTCACTAAGAGTCCAAATGGAGCAAATGTTCACCAAGAGGGTTTCTTTAGAATCAGGGTAAGCTCTTCTAAACTCGTGTCAAGCCTATAACCTCACACATGCACTCAAATATAATTACACATTGTTACCAACATAAGAGGTATTTAGATGTCGTCAAATGATGAGGTTGCTACTAACCACAAAGAAGCAAATTAGGTTTCATTGTATTTAAGACACCTTCCTTCTTTAGAAAATGGGAAAAAAACATAACATTGAATGGTTATTTAGAAATACCAGTGTGCATATTAACCATCACATAAATTATGTTTGCATTGGGGATACAATTTGTGTGTTTACAAAATTCTGAATTAAAGTAAGAACATCTTCCAATTTTTCATAAATGGGATTGAATTTGAACGGTTGTATAATTATGTTTTCAAGTTTAATTGAAGCAGGTAAAAATTGAATTTCATGAAATTCTAATCACACTCCTCAGCCTTCCTGGTAAGGTCTATTCAGGTGTACTGGAGAGGAGGTTACGCAGGATAGTCGAACTTCGGATTCAGGAGGAACAGTGTGGTTTTCATCCTGGTTGTGGAACTGTGGACCAGCTCTATACTCTCGGCAGGGTTCTGAGGGTGGATGGTAGTTTGCCCAACCAGTCTACATGTGCTTTGTGGACTTGGAGAAGGCATTCGACCGTGTTCTTTGGGAAGTCCTGTGGGGAGAGCTCAGAGAGTATGGGGTATCGGACTGTCTGATTGTGGCGGTCCGCTCCCTGTATGATCAGTGTCAGAGATTGGTCCGCATCGCTGGCAGTAAGTCGAACACATTTCCAGTGAGGGTTGGACTCCGCCAAGGCTGTTCTTTGTCACCGATTCTGTTCATAACTTTAATGGAGAGAATTTCTAGGCGCAGTCAGGGCGTTGAGGGGATCTGGTCTGGTGGATGCAGGATTAGGGCTCTGCTTTTTTGCAAATGATGTGGTCTTGATGACTTCATCTGGCCAGGATCTTTAGCTCTCACTGGATCGGTTCGCAGTCGAGTGTGAAGCGACCGGGATGAGAATCAGCACCTCCAAGTCCGAGTCCATGGTTCTCGCCCGGAAAAGGGTGGAGTGCCATCTCCGGGTTGGGGAGGAGACCCTGCCCCAAGTGTAGGAGTTCAAGTACCTAGGAGTTTTGTTCACGAGTGAGGGAAGAGTGGATCGGGAGATCGACAGACGGATCGGTGCGGCGTCTTCAGTAATGCGGACGCTGTATCGATCCGTTGTGGAGAGGAAGGAGTTGAGCCGGAAGGCAAAGCTCTCAATTTTACCGGTCGATCTATGTTCCCATCCTCACCTATGGTCATGAGCTTTGGGTTATGACCGAAAGGACAAGATCACGGGTACAAGCAGCCGAAATTAGTTTCCTCCGCCGGGTGGAGGGGCTCTGACTTAGAGATAGGGTGAGAAGCTCTGTCATCCTGGAGGAACTCAAAGTAAAGCCGCTGCTCCTCCACATCGAGAGGAGCCAGATGAGGTGGTTCGGGCATCTGGTCCGGATGCCACCCGATGGCCTCCCTCGGGAGGTGTTTAGGGCACGTCCAACCGGTAGGAGGCCACGGGTCGTGGGAAGACTATGTCTTCCGGCTGGCCTGGGAACGCCTCGGGATCCCTCGGGAGGAGCTGGACAAAGTGGCTGGGGAGAGGAGAGTCTGGGCTTCCCTGCTTAGGCTGCTGCCCCCGCGACCCGACCTCGGATAAGCGGAAGATGATAGATGGATGGATGGAAATTCTAATTTTGTATTAAAGTGTTTTTCCAGAATTACAAAGTGCCACATTTTTTGACCTATTCAAACTGTTTGAAACTCAAAATGATCAACTCATTCAGAATATTTAGCACTCTCTGTACTTACTAATGTCATGCTGCGGTAGGAGCTAGCATGCTGATCGTTAACATTTAAGGCAATTATGCAGGTAGAAAACTAAAATTAACCTCTGAAGGCCCAAGCTGTTTTTTTACATGCTTTTTTTAATTTCTATTTGCTATTTGGGCTTATTGGACCCTAATTAGAATAAAAAATAAAAATTTGCATTTAATATGATGTACTTAGTCCATAAGTACACAAATGTGTACTTCATGTGTCGTGACATGCAATTTTTTTATTTTTATACTATTTTTTTTCAATTCCATGGTATGCTATACTCTTCTGACACAACTAGTTAGCAGTGGAAGTGTCCATATGTAGGCATTTTGGAAATAAGAGTTAAAAGGTGCTGTCCACACATGTGGACACGAAGGCCCTAAGGCCCTTAGAGATCAATGGTTAATGTTACTTAGCCAAATATTTTATGCCGTACTGTATATGCACTGCAAAATATTTGTTACTTTAAATAATATTTAACATTTATTTCTAGAAATGTCCCTAGTTGTAACTGTTAGTTTTTTTTACAAAATAATCTTAATTTTAGCATGAATAACTATATTTTCTCTGATCTAGTTTATAATTGTTAAAATTGTGAAAATAATTATTCAAATAAGATATTTTGGTTTTCCCCACATAGAAATATTCTTTAAAGATTCTAAAGCAAGGGTGTCAAACTCAAATACAGAGTGGGCCAACATTTTAAACGGAACAAAACCACGGGCCAAGGTTGAACAAATTAACCTTTTAATAGGGACCCAAACAAGTTTTGCATTGAATATTGAACAAGCAAGGCTAATATAACTTTAGTGACATGCAAAATCCAGTTTCAAACAATAATAATAATTAAAAAAATATCAATGGCATATCAAATAAAATTTAAATAAAAATGTTATGCCTTTTTTTCTATTTGCAATATTCTGAGGTAAATATCAAATTTTTTCACAGGCTAATAATAAATTTGAAAATAAAATAACAATAATGAATGAAGCCTTGAAGTACCAAAATAAAATGCATGAATAAAACGTTAATTATTGGTCAGTTTGCTCGAATTTTCTCGGAAGAGTTAGTGCTGCAAAGGGTTCTGGGTATTTGTTCTGTTGTGTTACGGTGCAGATGTTCACCCGAAATGTGTTGGTCATTCTTGTTTGGTGTGGGTTCACAGTGTGGCACATATTTGTAACAGTGCTAAAGGTGTTTATACGGCCCCCCTCAGTGTGACCTTCATGGTTGTTGACCAAGTATGCCTTGCCTTCACTTGTGCGTGTGTGTGTGTGTAAAAGCCACAAATATTATGTGACACGCTGTTAGTATGGAGGAAAAGCGCACGTGACGACAGGTTGTAGACAATGCTGGAGGCAGTGCCTTAAATGCACGCCCCCAATATAGTTGTCCAGGTTGAAATCGGTAGAAATTCGGGAGAATGGTTGCCGCGGGAGATTTTTGGGAGGGGCACTGAACTTCGGGGGTCTACCGGGAAAATTAGGAGGGTTAGCAAGTATGAGGATTAGCGGTGAATGCGGTGTTACAGCGGCACCGACGCTGTGTAACACCGGCGGGCCAGCTCTAATGCTAAATTGATATTGCCTCAAGGGCCAAATTAAATTACACGGCGGGCCACATTTGGCCCGCGGGCCAGAGTTTCACACCCATGTTCTAAAGGGATGCTTATTTTAGGAACTGCAAGGTAAAAATGCTTGTTTTAAAAAAAAAAAAAACTTAATTATATTTAACAAGTCTTGCTCATTTCTCGATATACAAATCTTAATTTAGGATGCCTTATCAAGTAGAATTACCTCGCTGTGTGGACGGATAATTTAACTAGTTTTTTTGTATTTTTTCCTAAAATCTAGTCTTTTTGTGTTATATTTTGTCACTTCTTTTTTGCAGTGTACTCTTGGAATGAAAATATAGTATGCCAATATTGCCAATCTGTGAATAACACATTGGTTATTGACTTAAAACAAACACAATTTAGCATTAGGTCTTAGGATGGGTCTAACAATACTGACGCATGAACACCTTAAGAAACACTAGGAATGATGTTATGTCCCTAAATATGTGTACCCCTTCAAAAACAACACCACGTGACTGATACAGCTGCGTTGTTTTGATTTTGACTCACAAGTGACAGCATATAGTGAAAAAAGTCAGAAAAGTAATGTACAACGTTTGACATTGATTTTCATCTAAATCATCTATCTAAAAAAAAAAACTAAAACTAAAACAAAGGGAAAGTTCCAAAGTGTGGGATTATTTTCATTTTATTGCGTCAATTAACAATTTTCCTGTGTACTATGTGGATTATTGACTGAAGTTGAGCGTTTTATGTTTCTTTTTGTGCAGCTATTCTTTTAAAATAAAACAACATTACACATTTAAAGTTGTGGTTAAACGTTTACCACAGAACTTTCCTCCATAAAGTCTTATCTTTGTCCATGTGACGTCATATGAAAAAAAAAAAGAAGCTATTTGGCCACAATACCCAACAAAATATTTAGAAAAAAAAAAGGCGAGGCCTTTAATCCCAGGAACACCATCCCTACCGTCAAGCATGGTGGTGGTAGTATTATGCTCTGGGCCTGTTTTGCTGCCAATGGAACTGGTGCTTTACAGAGAGTAAATGGGACAATGAAAAAGGAGGATTACCTCCAAATTTTTCAGGTCAAACTAAAATCATCAACCCGGAGGTAGGGTCTTGGGCGCAGGTGGGTTTTCCGACACGACAATGACCCCAAACACACGTCAAAAGTGGTAAAGGAATGGCAAAATCAGGCTGGAAATAAGGTTTTAGAATGGCCTTCCCAAAGTACTGACTCAAACGTGTGGACAATGCTGAAGAAACAAGTCCATGTCAGGAAAAACAACAAATTTTGCTGAACTGCCCCAATTTTGTCAAGAGGAGTGGTCACAAATTCAACCAGAAGCTTGCCAGAAGCGTGTGGATGGCTACCAACAGCGCATTATTGCAGTGAAACTTGCCAAGAGACATGTAACCAAATATCAACATTACTGTATGACCCAGCAGATTTGCTCACATTTTCAGTAGACCATTAATTCATAAAAGAACCAAACTTCATCAATGTTTTTTAGTGATTAACAAGTATGTGCTCCAATCACTCTATAACAAAAAACATATGAGTTGTAGAAATTATTGGAAACTCAAAACATGTTATTTACAAGTGTATGTAAACTTTTGACCACGACTGTATATTGCTAACTATTGGTTTTATTTGCAGGTCGAATATAAATCCTTTTTTAATCCAGCAGATGGCGGATGATCATAATGAAACACCAACAGAGTCTCAATAGAGGTAGTGAGTGGGCCAAACACTCACTGAGGCGCCATTTACCCATATTCCCTCCAGAATTTACACATCAAATTAATTCACACAATAAACAAAGACTTTAAGTGGAGAGAAACAAATAATTATCTCTGGTATTGCAGTTTCTTTGTCTTGTCATTTGTTTTCAGCGGTGATGGTAAATCACTGCATCATAACAGACTGCTGAAGAGTGCATTAAATAAAACGGAAGCTGTTACTCCCAAATGTTGTATCGGATCATTCGAGCTGACAAGTGCACTTTTGAATCTGTTGCTGTATTACAAAATATTGACCAGAGTTTGTCCAACTTAGTTTTTATTTACCACAAGAACTTTACATAACTAAATGTGTTCAATGCGGTCATCTTTAAACAATAGTAGTTCCAGTGAGAGGGCAATAAAGTGCATGAAAAAGGAAGTCAATAACCACAATATACAATACCATGGTTTAATAAGTACAGTAACAGGTCATACGAAGACCAAATCATACAAAAACTGAAAAAATGTTCCACATTATGCAAATCCAATTAATCCGTTTCTGACACTCAAAAATACTAACCCATTTTACAGAGAATAATTACAAAGAAATCAATGTAAGATACATGTAAACAACTAATGCAATGGATAACTGCGTCTTGTTTGTGGGAGGAAGGAGGAAAAAGGTCGGGCGCCTATCTACTTTGCTACGAGTTACTTCTGGAATCCAATAGTGTTTACCTTCTGTCGCGACTTGGACTTGGGCGTGGATTGTTTTTCCAAGGCAAAGGAAAGTTGGCACGGGCAAGACGCGAATGTAAGTACATCTTTATTTCTTATACTAACAAACTACAAATAAAAAAAGCAAATAAAAGGCGCGCACAATGGCGGTACAAAAACTTGGCTATGAAACAAAAAGACTAGCACAAAGGCAATTAACTATAAACACGAAACAAAACACTTGCACTGTGGCATGAATAATGAGAAAACTTACTGTGACTGAGACAAGGGTATGAGAAAAAAGCAGCATGGATATCATGGGTGCAGGAGGTGGTAGACGATGATAGGGGGTGATGTTGCCAGGACGAATAACAGAAACAGAATAGCAGTGACATAATCAGTGAAACAGGTGCAAGACATCAGGACAGGTGAAAACTAAAGAGTTGTCATGGTAACAAAACAAACCAGTAAGTGCAAAAACAGGAACTGAGTGTCAAATAAACAAAACATAATCACACAGACATGACACCTTCCTTATTTCAAAGTGCTGGCCTTTACAACTTTCTTTGGCCCCATGCTGGGTTACAAACTACAGAGTCAACCAGGGATGATGTCATAGAGGGGCAATCGAGCCCCGTGGAGTACTGTATTTTCCGGACTACATGAGGACAGGGGCGTGACATGAGGACAAGGTGAAAACTAATGAGTTGGCATGGTAATAGAACAAACAAGGAAGTGCAGGAACAGGAAATGATTGTCCAAAAAATAAAACCAAACATGGCAAAAACAAAATATGATCTCAAAGACGTGACAGGGAGCTAAGTGTCTTGCCCAAGGACACAATGGCAGTAACTACGATGGATGAAGCAGGGATCGAACCTGGAACGCTCAAGTTGCTGGCACGGCTGCTCTACCAACTGAGCTATACCGTCCAGGTACTCAAATGTCCCACTTTGGGGATGGTAATAGAGATCCATTTGGATTCATAAACTTAATTCTAAACATCCATCCATCTCCATCCATTTTCTACCGCTTATTCCCTTTCGGGGTCGCGGGGGCGGTGGCGCCTATCTCAGCTACAATCGGGCGGAAGGCAGGGTACACCCTGGACAAGTGGCCACCTCATCGCAGGGCCAACACAGATAGACAGACAACATTCACACTCACATTCACACACTAGGGCCAATTTAGTGTTGCCATCAACCTATCCCCAGGTGCATGTCTTTGGAAGTGGGAGGAAGCCGGAGTACCCGGAGGAAACCCACGCATTCACGGGAAGGACATGCAAACTCCACACAGAAAGATCCCGAGCCTGGATTTGAACCCAGGACTGCAGGAACTTCGTATTGTGAGGCAGACGCACTAACCCCTCTTCCACCGTGAAGCCCGCTTAATTCTAAACATTTCTTCATAAAAAAAGAAATCTTTAACATCAATATTTATGGAACATGTCCACAAAAAATCTATCTGTCAACACTGAATATTGCATTGGTGTATTTCTTTTCACAGTTTATGAACTTACATTCATATTTTGTTGAAGTATTATTCAATAAATATATTTATAAAGGATTTTTGAATTGTTGCTATTTTTAGAATATTTTTCAAAACATCTCACACACCCCTTGCATACTTTCAAGTACCCCCAGGGGTACGCGTACCCCCATTTGAGAACCACTGATCTATTTGATGCGCCATAACCACTTTGTTGTCCCCTTTTTCCACTTTTGAAATGTATCAAATCGCATTGGGACAAAAAAAAAAAAAAAAAAAAAAATCTTATCTATCATTCAACAGACTGCCTACATCTCGAGATCAATTTCTGTTCTGCATTAGCACTCACTAATTCCCTTACAGCAGATATCAGTCTCGGGGTTTCTTCAAAAATCAGGTCAAAACTAGATCTTAACATTTTACATTTGCAGTAAGAAGGTTTTGCTTAGAGATGACATAGTATTATTATGCTGGGGGGGAACCTTCCTTCATAGACATCGATTCTGTTTTTCCTATGTTCTCTTCTATTCATTCAAGTAACTTCTTCCTTTCATCTCATTGTGCCTGTGCAGAATGATAAAGAAAATGGATTCTGCTTCTCGCCGAAGGTTGGGACAAGGACATAAATTCAGCGTCTACCTGGGTGGTCAATCTGAGAAGGCTTTAAATAACTCATTATGCACGGGGCATTGTGTTGAAGGCACCCTCTCTTTGCCACAAAAGATGGAAGATAAAGAGAAGAAGCAAATGGCTCATTTTTATTCAGGTGACAACACCCAATAAGTCCTCCTTTTTTCTTTCCTCTCGAGCTGCTGGGAGGACATTTTCCCCCCCAAAAAATGACATGTGATGAGTGTAAATATGTATTTTTACAAGGGCTTTCAGAGAATATGTTAACGGCAGAAACTAATGTGTATATTTAATTAAGTTAATTGTAGTGTTGTTCCGATACTAATATATTTTTTTACAGGTACCGGGACCAAAATTATACTTGTTGGTACTTTTTGATCCTTTTTGAAATAAAGGAGACCACAAAAATAGCATTTTTGGCGTTTTTTTAACAAAATATCTTACGGTACATTAAACATATGTTAAAATAGTTTAGTAGTAAGTAAGAAAACAAAGGCTCCTAATTACTCAGCTGACATATGCAGGAACATATTGTGTCATTTATCATTCTATTATTTTGTCAAAATATATTAAGGACAAGCGGTAGAAAATTAATTATTAAACTACTTGTTAATTAACTGTTAATATCTGCTTACTTTCTCTTTTAACATGTTCTATCTACACTTCTGTTAAAATGCAATAATCACTTATTCTTCTGTTGTTTGGTACTTTACATTAGTTTTAGATGATACCACAAATTTGGGTTTCAATCCGATACCAAGTTGTTACAGGATCATACATTGGTCATATTCAAAGTCCTCATGTGTCCAGGGACATATTTCCTAAGTTTATAAACATAATATGATTTTTTTTTTTAAACGAAAGAAGATGTGATGCTAAAAAATATCGACGTAACCATAACAGTATTGACTAGATACGCGCCTGTACTCAATATCATTTCAGTGGATGTTAGGTGTAGATCCACCCATGACATTTGTTTACATTTAGACACCAGTGAACTATGGTATGTAGCGAAGCATGTTTAGCTAGTCCTCGACCTGCAGGGATGATACTTGTAAGAAACTTACTTTATTTGTCGCCATGGAGGCGAGGATTAGTGATTTAGAAGTAGCTAAAACACTGCAAACTGCAGATGAATGTGAGATTCTAGCTAGCTAGCCATGTCTTAAAGCACCTCTTCCTAAGGAACTTTCAGTTTTATAGCTTCAACTTTATCGTTAGTTTTTAAGCCAAAATGGGTCCGTTCTCCCTTTTCTGTCCACACACTGTTTCTGCTTGTAAGTACTCAGTGATTGTGTGCCGCCGAACATGCTCGTCTGCTCGTAAACCAGCAATGACTCGACGTGATGATTAATTAGTATCGCGGTTCTATATTAATACTAGTATACCGTACAACCTTAGTACGCATACACAGTAGGTGTCTTCCAACCTCTGATACTACACTCCAACGTGGATTATCAATCAATCAATCAATGTTTACTTATATAGCCCTAAATCACTAGTGTCTCAAAGGGCTGCAAAAACCACTACGACATCCTCGGTAGGCCCACATAAGGGCAAGGAAAACTCACACCCAGTGGGACATCGGTGACAATAATGACCCAGTGGGACGTCGGTGACAATGATGACTATGAGAACCTTGGAGAGGAGGAAAGCAATGGATGTCGAGCGGGTATTATCTACAAGACGACTTCGTCATCTGTCTTCAGCCCCATACCTCGTAAGAAATCAATGCATATTTGTATTAAGCAATTAGTTTTAAAAGGACGAACATGGCGGAAATAAAATAAAAATAAAAACTTCTTTTTTTTCTAAGAGTTTGCAATTCTTGTTCCTGGGGCATATTGTGTATTTCCCGGAGGGAAATATCAAGACGATCGGATATACTTTTGCTGTCTATCAGATCCACACAGATGGCAGCAAAGCCTCGCAGAGAACACACACTCCTCTCCTCCTCTCACATTTTCTCACAAGAGAGATCCTTTACTCATTTTTCAGTAATATTTTTTTTTCTTTTTCCATGCTTTCTTCCTGAGAGCAACACTCACCTTAGTGGCACGTAATCTCATTTTCTTTTCCCTGATCCTTTGGGACCAGAACTCCAATGCTCCATTCACCAGCATCCTTTTTATGCTTTGTGGGAAATTGTATGCGTTACAGCCTCTACTGTTGCATCACCCAGGACAGTCAAGAAGTACAAGAGTGAGCTGAGCTGCAGTGTATTAATACAGTAGTCTTTTCATATACTTACTTTGGTGCTTGTGTAGCTGAGCTACATTTTATTTTTATTTTATTTTAATTTTGGTCATTTATTCACATTTTTTGTTGTGAACTTACCCAAAAGTGTCTCTTATTGTAAATACAGTGGGGCAAAAAAGTATTTAGTCAGCCACCGCTTGTGCAAGTTCTCCCACTTAAAGTGATGACAGAGGTCTGTAATTTTCATCATAGGTGCACTTCAACTGTGAGAGACAGAATGTGAAAAAAAAAATCTAGGAGTTCACATTGTAAGAATTTTAAAGAATTTATTTGTAAATTATGGTGGAAAATAAGTGTTTGGTCAACCATCCAAAGCTCTCACAGATGGAAGGAGGTTTTGGCTCAAAATCTCCCGATACATGGCCCCATTCATTCTTTCCTTAACACGGATCAATCGTCCTGTCCCCTTAGCAGAAAAAAAAGCCCCAAAGCATGATGTTTCCACCCCCATGCTTCACAGTAGGTATGGTTTTCTTGGGATGCAACTCAGTATTTTTCTTCCTCCAAACACGACGAGTTGAGTTTATACCAAAAAGTTCTATTTTGGTTTCATCTGACCGCATGACATTCCCCCAATCCTCTGCTGTATCATCCATGTATCCATTTTGGTATAAACGTTAGGGCTGGGCGTATTGATACCAAGTATCGATAGTATCTTCACTTGGTGAGCATCGGTTTCGTATCGATACTGGCGTCATGGTATCGATACTTCACCAAATTCAATCAATCAATCAATGTTTATTTATATAGCCCCAAATCACAAATGTCTCAAAGGACTGCACAAATCATTATGACTACAACATCCTCGGAAGAACCCACAAAAGGGCAAGGAAAACTCACACCCAGTGGGCAGGGAGAATTCACATCCAGTGGGACGCCAGTGACAATGCTGACTATGAGAAACCTTGGAGAGGACCTCAGATGTGGGCAACCCCCCCCCCCCTCTAAGGGACCGAAAGCAATGGATGTCGAGTGTGTCTAACATGATGCTGTGAAAGTTCAATCCATAGTGGCTCCAACACAGCCGCGAGAGTTCAGTTCAAGCGGATCCAAGACAGCAGCGAGAGTCCTGTCCACAGGAGACCATCTCAAGCGGAGGCGGATCAGCAGCGTAGAGATGTCCCCAACCGATACACAGGCGAGCGGTCCATCCTGGGTCCCGACGAGCGGTCCATCCTGGGTCTCGACTCTGGACAGCCAGTACTTCATCCGTGGTCATCGGACCGGACCCCCTCCACAAGGGAGGGGGGACATAGGAGAAAAAAAAGAAGCGGCAGATCAACTGGTCTAAAAAGGAGGTCTATTTAAAGGTTAGAGTAAACAGATGAGTTTTAAGGTGAGACTTAAATGCTTCTACTGAGGTAGCATCTCAAACTGTTACCGGGAGGGCATTCCAGAGTACTGGAGCCCAAACGGAAAACGCTCTATAGCCCGCAGACTTTTTTTGGGCTCTAGGAATCACTAATAAGCCGGAGTCCTTTGAACGCAGATTTCTTACCGGGACATACGGTACAATACAATCAGCAAGATAGGATGGAGCTAGATCGTGTAGTATTTTATACGTAAGTAGTAAAACCTTAAAGTCACATCTTAAGTGCACAGGAAGCCAGTGCAGGTGAGCCAGTACAGGCGTAATATGATCAAACTTTCTTGTTCTTGTCAAAAGTCTAGCAGCCGCATTTTGTACCAACTGTAATCTTTTAAAATTAAGCGAATCACTCCGATTTGAATAAAAATGTGAGCGCAGCGCTCCTCACCACTCCACCCTCCTCCCTAGTGATGGGTTGCGAACGAGATTTAAAAACACTTTAAAAATTCATCTTCAACCCAAAATAAAATAAAATAAATACAATTAACATGACGCAGGCTCGGGATCTTTCTGTGTGGAGTTTGCATGTTCTCCCCGTGAATGCGTGGGTTCCCTCCGGGTACTCCGGCTTCCTCCCACTTCCAAAGACATACACCTGGGGATAGGTTGATTGGCAACATTAAATTGGCCCTAGGGTGTAAATGTGAGTGTGAATGTTGTCTGTCTATCTGTGTTGGCCCTGCGATGAGGTGGCGACTTGTCCAGGGTGTACCCCGCCTTCCGCCCGATTGTAGCTGAGATAGGCGCCAGCGCCCCCCGCGACCCCGAAAGGGAATAAGCGGTAGAAAATGGATGGATGGATGGATGACGCTTGGTGCGTTCGCGCACACACATCAGTATAATTCGCCCCGAGGTTCACTCGGACACACACACACACACGCGTGCGTTTCCATTGCGACTTAATGTCTTGGTTGTAAACTGTAAAGTGTTTTATTGCACTAAAATAACGATAATAATTTCTCAGTTCTTTTGTTTTGTGTTCATTTTTACAACTGTTTAATAACTAGTGTTTTCTTTTTTACTTAAGTTCTTGTGTGTTGCGAGGCGACTAGCCAAGTTCAGTATTTGTTTTCACCTTATTTGCACAACTTACTTTATTGTAATTGATATTATTACTTTTTTATTTGAATTTCTCAGTTCTTTTGTTTTGTGTTCATGTTTACAACTTTGTTCAATAACTAGAGTTTTGTTATTTACCTTAAGTGTTTGTGTGTTGTGAGGTGACTAGCCAAGTTCAGTATTTGTTTTCACCTTATTTGCATTACTGTATTGCTATTGATATTACTTTTGTAATAAATATTGTATTTTTTTACTTAAATCGTTGTCCTGTGTTGTATTATTATCATAATCAATTAATAAAGACACAAGTACAAATTTGTTTTTCAAAAGTATCGATACCCCGAAGTCCCCCCCATCAGATGACGATACTTCCGGTATCGGTATCGGCGATACTGGCCGGTATCGGACCACATCGGTATCGATACCCAAATTTGCAATATTGCCCACCCCTAATAAACGCAACTCGTCGTGTTTGGAGGAAGAAGAAGTCGCATTTATATGCGCTTATATATGTTTTTTTTCCCCTTCTTTATTATGCATTTTCGGTGGGTGCGACTTATACTCCGGAGCAACTTATATTCAGAAAAATACGGTACATTTTTGCACATATTAAGGGCCCTTCTTCCGAATGTTTATTTTTGTTGTTTGCTGATGAATATACTATTTTTTGGTTACTATTTATTGTTGTTATTATTATTATTTTATTATTATAATTATCATTATTGTATCCACATGTAAGAATAAATTGAGTTTGAGTTTCAGTGAGTTTCCTGGAGCTGTGGAGAGAGATACTGTGGACTGTGTGTGACGCCCTGTTCTTTTGCTCCTGTGAAAAAAAGGTGAATAAATCCTTCACAACTCAACTCCTCTGGTTCCTCACGACAAAAGACACAACGCAGAACAGTGACTGTTACACTTGGTCAGTTTTACAATGGTTCTTTAGTAAAAATTTTGTTTTGTTAGGTCAGAAATATTCCTCAACTGATTCCCGTATTTCTAACATCCCGGTCAGTTCCACCGCTCTGTTTCCAAAACTGCATTTTGTCATTTGAATTCACATTATTCAAATGTCTTTATAAATATTAATGCGGAGGTCTCAGATGGGCTTTGGAGGAGAGGCCATTGGTGGCCTTCTAATCCCACAACCGTCGTCATGGATATTATTTTATACAGCAACTGAATATAAAGCATTTGCTGCAAATGAGCATATTAGATGGACATTGACTGGGGACATATGTTTAATTGGCAATGAGAGTTTTTGTTTGGTTTCACATTCCCACCTTAACCGATGAGAACAAAAATGACAGGTTTACTATAATTCATTGGGAATGACAGAGAACTGACACAGTGCTCATAGCACGGCAATGATCAGTCAGTACAAGTACACATTAGGTTCAGTGCCCTTTGTAACCAACAAACAATGTACATTTGGTATCCAATATGTTACAGCTCTTTACTGGCCCTAGGCTTTGTGTGGATCTAATCCACTTTATTTATATAGCACATTTAAACAACATAAATGTTTTCAAAGTGCTGCAAAACATTAAAAAACAATATTCAAATATTGTCCTTAGCTCCACCAATGACTCTATATTGAAGCTATTATTGTCGATGTCTGATTTATGACATCAAAAGACTTCTAAAGTTTGCGAATAAATAGATATGATCAAAATAGCTCGGGATAGTGATAATGAGAAAGCCAGTCACGTTATGGCGTGACCTCACACTAAGGACCAACAACAACAATGCTAATCAAGCAGACTTTGTAACAGCCAACAATTATAGCTTTTGTAAAAATTATGACCCAGGACCTTATATTTTTGAACCTGAACACAAAGAGGAGTACCCGGAGGGGACCCACGCAGTCACGGGGAGAACATGCAAACTCCACAGAGACCCCCGAGCCCGGGGATCGAACACAAGACCTGTGTATTGTGAGGAACATGTTGCGATCCACTGCTCGGATCAACACATTTATTTTTCCATTTTGTATATCTCTCCACCTAACTCCTTATTTCCTGTTTGCTTTGTTACCATGGTCACTCATCAGTCCACCTGCTAGTCTCGCCCCGCACACCTGCTACTAATTATCACCCTCCTATTTAAGCCAGTCTTCTCTGTTCATTTGGTCTGGGTTGATAGTTTGCTCTCATGCAACTGTACGGCTGATTTTTGATCGTTTGCTTTCACGCAATTATTTCTATTCTCGCTAGCTCTCACGCTACGCACATTGTTATTAGCTCTCATGCTAAGTGTTTTATTTATTCCTTTTTTGTGTGCCCACGTGCCAGTTTAATTTACTATTTTTGTATTTCCTAGTTCTCATACTAGCGTTTTTGGTTTGCCTTTGTATTAGCTCCAGTGTTTCTGTTCAGAGCTCCCTTTTTGTTCAATAAATCTTTTAAAGATCCTACCTTTGTTGTGTTCACGTCAACGCATCCTCGAGGGGATCGAACCCGGCACCCCGATGCCCACCAGTCCTTACAGAACACGCACTAACCCCTGTTTCACCGTGCACCCCGGCGTTATGCTTGTGTAATTTTTTTTTTAATGTGCTTAATTTTACTCTTAATATATAAATAAAAACTGCGATGAGGTGGCGACTTGTCCAGGGTGTACCCCGCCTTCCGCCCGATTGTAGCTGGGATAGGCACCAGCGTCCCCCGCGACCCCAAAGGGAATAAGCGGTACAAAACGGATGGATGGATATATAAATGAAAAAAAAATAAAACAGCAAAAGGATAAGAATTTAAAAAAAAGAACATTAATTCCCCAACAAAACTTCTGGAGCTTCTGTTTTTTCATGTTGTTAACTAGCTGCACACGCCAGAAACGAGTAGCGAGGGCAGGATAATGAATGTATTGACAGTGCAGTGTAAATACAGTCTCAAAGGAATAGAACCTGCGGGGGCACTTTCCGACGAAACATCCACATTTCGATGTCCCGCCCCTGAGCCCTTGGGCTCTTGAAACTGCGGCCCTCTTCATTATGTAGTTGAATAGCCCTGGACTACGGCATATAAACTGGGGCTTTACATGTAGATGTGAAAGTAGAAAATAAAAATATTTAGGACATCACGCTAATTTATCGCATAGAAACTTACTGATTGTCTCATTTTTAGCAATAAATTACAGATTGTATTTGTAACAGTACAGAGTTTTATCCATCTCCAATTCATTCAGAAACTGACAAAAGCTTATAGCTCCAAGTCTCAACATAATAAACGGCCATACTATATATTATGGTTTTGAAATCATCTCCCTGACCACGGTTATATCAGCCTCCAAGCGGATCAATAGCGCTCTAAAAGCTCATTGCTCAGTGTGTTTATTACTTCGAGGCAACGCGCCAACTCAGCACCCGGAGAGCAAAGCAAAGGGATAACAGCTCCTTGTTGAAAAAGTCATACACCCTGTCATATACCTACATGATAAATAGCCTTCCTCAAGAATCCATTTGGGCTCTGTTTGCTTTTAAGGCTTAAAAGTCGTGTAAAAAAAAACCTCAGGACACACTTTTATTTTGCTTGTATCCTTCAAAATTAAGTTTAACATGCAATCAAAGGTTTTAAAGGCCTACTGAAATGAAATGTTCTTATTTAAACGGGGATAGCAGGTCCATTCTATATGTCATACTTGATCATTTCGCAATATTGCCAAATTTTTGCTGAAAGGATTTAGTAGAGAACATCGACAATAAAGTCCGCAACTTTTGGTCGCTAAAAAAAAGGGCTTGCCTTTACCGGAAGTAGCGGACGATGTGCGCGTGACGTCACTGGTTGTAGGGCTCCTCACGACCTCACATTGTTTACAATCATAGCCTCTAGCAGCAAGAGCTATTAGGACCGTGAAAGCGACGATTTCCCCATTAATTTGAGCGAGGATGAAAGATTTGTGGATGAGGAAAGTTAGAGTGAAACACACACACACACAAAAAAAGAAAAGGCGATGGCTCCAGGCGGCGGCAGTGGGAGCGTTTCAGATGTTATTAGACACATTTACTAGTATAATTCTGGAAAATCCCTTATCTGCTTATTGTGTTAATAGTATTTTAGTGAGATTATAAAGTCATACCTGAAAGTAGGATGGCTGCGGTGAATGCCAGTGTCTCTGACAGAAGCCGAGGAGCCAAGATCACAGCTGCCTTTTTGAGCTGCAGGATGAGGTCGCATAATCCAGTCAAGTCTCCGGTAAGAGACGACTTAATATCACAATTTTCCCATCCAAAAACTTGCTGGTTGACGTAGTGCAGGGGTCGGGAAACTTTTTGGCTGAGAGAGCCAAGAATCCAAATATTTTAAAATGTATTTCCGTAAGAGCCATATATTTTTTTCATCACTGAACACAACTAAATGTGTGCATTTTAAGTGAGACCAACATTTCTAGAGTATAATATGTCTCTTATTCTTTGTAATAACACTTATTCTGAAGCTAACTGTGGAGGGGGCATGGCCTGCTGGCCTGCAGCGAAGCGGGGTGTTGCCAGGATCGGCCTTGAAATCAGCGACAGGTGCTTAGATGGCCCACCTGGGCCTTGTTATCTAATCACCTGTTGCTCTGTTTATAAGCAGCAGCCAGGAGGAGGGACGGGGTTGGGGCTGGAGCCAGAGCGCGAGCGAGAACGAAAGAGGAAAAGACAATTGCTGGAAAGAAACTGAAAGACTTATTGAAAAATAAAACAATATTGTAACCCTGAAACAGGCTCTCATGTCGGTGCTTAGTGGTCTGAAAACCCCCCAGGAGGGCAAGTCATACACTAACCAATAATAAATAACTCCTTACCATTAACGCAACTTCTTGAATTGGTGCGGTAGAAAACGGATGGATGGATTAAAAATGCATGAGAATGTTTTATATTTTGAACTTTTTTTTTAACAGTGTGATGACATGTGGAATTATTCATTACTTATCATGTTACGCAATGTCAGCTCAGATTTATCCGAGAGCCAGATGCAGTCATCAAAAGAGCCACATCTGGCTCTAGAGCCATAGGTTCCCTACCCCTGACGTAGAGAAACATGTTCGCTTGACTACTCTGTGTTAAAGCTTCACAACAAACAAAGAAACACCGGCTGTGTTTCGGTGCTAAAGGCAGCTGCAATCCACCGCTTTCCACCAACAGCATTATTCTTTATAGTCTCCATTATTAATTGAACAAATTGCAAAAGATTCAGCAACAAAGATGTCCAAAAACTGTGTAATTATGCGATGAAAAGAGACGACTTTTAGCCGTGAGTGGTGCTGGGAGAACATGTCCGCTACAACCAATAATGTCACAAGAACGCGTCAACATAAGCATCATCATACCGAGACGTTTCAGCAGGATATTTCGGCGCGAAATTTAAAATTGCAATTTAGTAAACTAAACCGGCCGTATTGGGATGTGTTGCAATTTTAAGATTTCCTCATTGATATATAAACTGCGTGGTCGGTAGTAGTGGGTTTCAGTAAGCCTTTAATGAATAGTGAAAAATACATTTTGAAGTATATGTTGTGTGATTTGGCACCCACTTATTTTCAATAGGTGCCATTTAAAATGAGACACCTGTTTAGGATAATGTAAAGCTCGTCTGTCTTTGCATCTGCAGTAGCGCCAAGTTGTATTTCTCGCCTTTTGGTTCCTTATACCAGTGTTTTTCAACCACTGTGCCGCGGCACACTAGTGCACTGTGAGATACGGTCTGGTGTGCCCTGGGAGATTATGTAATATCACCTATTTGGGTAAAAAAATATTTATTTGCAAACCGGTGATTATAATCCGCAAATAATGTGTCGTTGTCAAGTGTCGGTGTTGTCTAGAGCTCAGCAGAGAAACCATGTGTGGAGAGGCAGAGCCGGCAGTCCGACAGCGAGGCAGGGCACGCCGTAGACCGGCCCAAGATGGCGGCGAGGAAGCGTGGACTGCGAGCAAGCAGCGAGGCGGGGCGCGCCGGAATCAACCCCGTAAATATTATCAGGTGCGTGGGTCGCCCAGCTGGGCACAATTGAAATCTCCTCTCGCACTGTATAAAACACCGGGGGGAGAGACGGAGATAGAACGAGGCAGAAGGAAGCGGATCCTGAACGAGAGCGAGAGAGAGCCACAGGAAGACGAAGACGCACGCAACTGAAAAGCAACCCTTAGAGACTTTTTATTATTGAAAATAAAAGAAAGTCTAACCTGCGCCACAATGTCCTTCCTTGTTGGTACTGAGAACCCGCACGACAGCCAGAGACAGACACACCATGTTATTCTCTTCCATATCAGTAGGTGGCAGCCATTAACTAATTGCTTTATAGATGTTGGGAACGACGACGATGGTTTGCAGGGAAAAAGATATCTAACACTTAAACCAAAAATAAACAAAAGGCAAGTGCCGCTAAGAAAAGGCATTGAAGTTTAGGGATGGCTATGCAAAACAATGCTCAAACTGAACTGGCTGCAAAGTAAACAAAAACAGAATGCTGGAAGACAGCAAAAACTTACAGCGCGTGGACATACTTGCCAAATCTCCGGATTTTCCCGGGAGATTCCCGAATTTCAGTGCCCCTCCCGAAAATCTCCCGGGGCAATCATTCCCTCAAATTTCTCCCGATTTCCACCCAGACAACAATATTAGGAGCGTGCCTTAAAGGCACTGCCTTTAGCGTCTTCTACAACCTGTCGTCAAGTCCGCTTTTTCCTCCATGTAAACAGCGTGCCGGCTCAGTCACATTATATTTGTTGCTTTTAAATGCACATAACAGAATGCAAGGCATACTTGATCAACAGCCATACAGGTCACACTGAGGGTGGCCGTACAAACAACTTTAACACTGTTACAAATAAGAATGACAAACACATTTTGGGAGAAATTTCGCACCGTAACACAACATAAACATATCAGAACAAATACCAAGAACCCCTTGCAGCACTAACTCTTCCAGGACACTATAATATACACCCCCCGCTACCACCAAACCCCGCCCCCCATCTCCCGAATTCGGAGGTCTCAAGGTTGGCAAGTATGCGTGTGGAGCGGATGGCGTCCACAAAGTACATCCGTACATGCCCTGCCAATCAACACCAAAATAGGAGCGCAAGAAAAGAACTAAAACACTACAGATAAGAAAACTTCAAAGAAGTCACGGCGGGATGTGACAGGTCATGACAGTACACCTACTTTGAGACAAGAGCTATAGTAATCCATGGTTGATTATGGTTTAAATTCATATACAATAATTGCAAGAACGACTTTTTACTGTGAATATCCGCTACTGAGTTTCATTTTTTAATGATTTCTGCTGGTGGTGTTCCTCGGGATTTTTTTAATGGAAAAAAATGTGGTTTGGCTCATAAAACCCTGCAACCTAACTCTGTTCATCAAAATGCGATCGAACCTTTGCCATTTGGGGCAGTTTTGTTGAATTGATTAAACCAGCTCAACCTATGGATTGCTTTAAACGGCTTCTATAAATGCACCTCTATCGGAAAGTCTTAGAGGATAATCTGTTATGTGCGCTTTTATATATCCGTTTGTGTGCATAAAAAAAAGTGCTCCTTGGTACCTCACTAAAAACATTTTTTGTATAAAAATAGGCTTGAATAGACCCTTTCATCAATAGTGCACCTTATAATCCAGAGGGCCTTATGGTCGGAAAATATGGTTTAAAATTTAAATATTGTGTATAGGGGTGATCTGATCCGATATTGATATTGATCTGATATCAGAAGAAAAAACAAGTACTGGATGATATCGGCTCATGAGCTCAATTAAATGAATTATTCTGACCACTAGGTGTCAAAAAACAATTATAACGCTACTTCAATTTAACCTCTAAAGAACTTAGTGTCCACGTGCGTGGACAGCACCTTTTAGCTCTCATTTCCAAAATTGTGTGCACTACTGAATTGGGGTCTTATGCCGACAAAAGGACACTTTTACTGCTATCTGGTGGTGTCAGAAGTGTGTAACATACAATGGAATTGAAAAAAATAAAAAGTACACGTTTGTGTACTTATGGACTAAGTACATCATATCAAAAGAGTATTATTAGTTTTGCATGTTCTCCCCGTGAATGCGTGGGTTCCCTCCGGGTACTCCGGCTTCCTCCCACCTCCAAAGACATGCACCTGGGGATAGGTTGATTGGCAACACTAAATTGGCCCTAGTGTGTGGATGTGAGTGTGAATGTTGTCTGTCGATCTGTGTTGGCCCTGCGATGAGGTGGCGACTTGTCCAGGGTGTACCCCGCCTTCCGCCCGATTGTAGCTGAGATAGGCGCCAGCGCCCCCCGCGACCCCAAAAGGGAATAAGCGGTAGAAAATGGATTGATGGAAACGGGGTTTGTACATACTTCATTTCATTCTCCAAACCAATGTGTTTTTTTCCACATGTTTTTTTTTACATGCACATGTGCAATACGTACTGACTTCCAGTTTCACAAAATAGAGAACAAGTGTAACAAATTGGGAAGAAATGTGTGAAGCCGGACCAAACACACTGCCTGCAGTGACAATTATCTTCCTTATCCCACACACTATTTCAAAAGCGGTCCTTGTCCAAATGATTAGCGAAGCATTTATTTATATGCAAATGTGCTGCCGGTGAATATTCATGACAGTACATGGCCACAAAACGGTCAGTGAAAGGATCACAGTTTTTTCAGACGAATGTATTTTGAAAAAAAAATAAAAATGAATGAAATCCCTGTGCAGCCATGCATGAAGTGAATTTGTCAGTTGAATTTCATCAGCCGTAAAACTCGACGTATTGCTTTTTATATGCCGGGACTCTGCTTCCGGAAAAGTTAAATTTTAGTGTTCTGCTTACTGGGAGTATGATGAGGTTTGTTGGGTGTTACAGTAAATAGGGATGCGCCGACCAGGGTTTTAAATTGCCAAATCTTATACCGATCATCCATGAGTGACATGATCCGATACCAATCCCGATCACATGTGTTAACTTCAAACCCCGGCCGAGTCATACCAAAGACTCTTAAAATTGGGACCCATTGGCACTCAGCATCAAGGGTTGGAATTGGGGGTTAAATCAACAAAAATGATTCCCGGGCGTGGCCACCGCTGCTGCTCACTGATCCCCTCACCTCCCAGGGGGTGATCAAGGGTGATGGGTCAAATGCAGAGAATAATTTTGCCACACCTAGAGTGTGGTACTTTAACTTTAAGTTAACTGTTCATTTTTTTAGTGACACAATACTTGAACGAGTACCCTATTCCGTTTCATTATAAACAGTAGCAAAACAAAGTCAATTATACACAATAACTGAAAAATCCAAAACTACCATTATTGAGATTATTTGTTTTTTGTCCTCAAAGTCCTCTTGTGTCCGGGGAATTATCAATCAATCAATGTTTCTTTATATAGCCCAAAATCACAAGTGTCTCAAAGGTCTGCACAAGCCACAACAACATCCTTGTTCAGATACCACATAAGGGCAAGGAAAAACTCACAACCCAGTGGGATGTCAATGGGAATGACTATGAGGAACTTTGGAGAGGACTCCCCTCTAGGGCAGACCGGATGCAATGGACGTTGAGTGTGTCTAGCATAATATTGTAAATGTCCAGTCCATAATGGATCTAACATAATAGTGTGCGTCCAGTCCATAGTGGGGCCAGATGGAGACCATCCCGAGCGGAGAGGGGTCAGCGGTGCAGAGACGTCCCCACAGGCGAGCAGTCCACCCGGAGCTATACAGCGAGATTGTGAGAGTTTGTACACATTTTAAACATTTCTGATCAAATAACGTGATCTCTAAGACAGGCTGACACAGGAACAGGCAAGGTACGTCAATTATGGGAATAAACACGTCAGAAGTGCCAAGCTTAAAAGATTACAGTTGGTACAAAATGCGGCTGCTAGACTTTTGACAAGAACGAGAAAGTTTGATCATATTACGTCTATACTGGCTCGTCCCCACTGGCTTCCTGTGCACTTAAGATGAGACTTTAAGGTTTTACTACTTACGTATAAAATACTACACGGTCTAGCTCCATTCTATCTTGCTGATTGTATTGTACCGTATGTCCCGGCAAGAAATCTGCATTCAGAGAACTCCGGCTTATTAGTGATTCCCAGAACCCAAATAAAGTCTGCGGGCTATAGAGCATTTTCTATTTGGGCGCCAGTACTCTGGAATGCCCTTCCGGTAACAGTTAGAGATGCTACCTCAGTAGAAGCCTTTAAGTCCCATCTTAAAACTCATTTGTTTAGACGAGCCTTTAATAGATCCCCTTTTAGACCGGTTGATCTGCCGTCTCTTTTCTGCTCTGCCCCCTCTCCTGCATGGAGAGGTTATTAAGAGACCCCAGCACCTCCAAAACCCTCAAATCTAGACTCCAAACATCCCAGAATAAGCTAGTCTGGATACTTTTAGACCTCCACTCCAGATCACACCTCACTCCAATCCACTTCTCCAAAATGGGCTGGCTCAGAGTAGAGGACAGAGTAAAACAACTTGCACTGAGCCTAGTCTATAAAATCCGCTACCTGATACCGGAGTACATGTCAAACTACTTCCTTAATGACCGCCATAACCACAACACCAGGTGGAGCTCCACAAACCACGTTAAACCCAAATTCCGATCTAACAAAGGTCTTGACTCATTCTCTTTCTATGCCATATCAATGTGGAATGCACTCCTAACAGGGGTAAAAGTAAGTGCATCTCTATATTCCTTCAAAACTGCTCTAAAACAACACCTCCAGACAACTTCAACCCTTTACTAATAATCTCCTCCATTTACATCCCATCTCCTCAGATTATAAACAACCTAATGTAAATAATCAAATGTACTTCTAATGTATATACTTGTTCTTATGCTATCTGAACTCACTATGTTCTCTGCTGTCTTCACATATCCTACTAAGTAAGACCTACATTGTTTCAATGTCCATTTCTCTGTTGATGCAATTGTTGATGACTGAAGTACTGATATAAATAAATAAATAAATGGGTTGTACTTGTATAGCGCTTTTCTACCTTCAAGGTACTCAAAGCGCTTTGACATTGCTTTCACATTTACCCACTCACACACACATTCACACACTGATGGAGGGAGCTGCCATGCAAGGCGCCAACCAGCACCCATCAGGAGCAAGGGTGAAGTGTCTTGCTCAGGACACAACGGACGTGACGAGGTTGGTACTAGGTGGGAATTGAACCAGGACCCTCGGGTTGCGCACGGCCACTCTCCCACTGCGCCACGCCGTCAACCAAAGCTCTTCATCCCACCCCCTGGATTGTAAATAATTCAATGTACATACTATGATGATTAACCTGTGTGATGACTGTATTATGTTGATAGTATATATTTGTACCATGAATTGATTAATGTGGACTTAAACAAGTTGAAAAACTTATTGGGGTGTTACCATTTAGTGGTCAATTGTACAGAATATGTACTGAACTGTGCAATCTACTTATAAAAGTATCAATCAATCAATCAATCAAAAACCACAGATGAGCGCTAGTTGTTCAAAGTCGGGTCCCAGGTGCACCACTCATCTGTGCATCAGTTGATGACGTCTCTGCGCTTACGACTTGTCTCCACTCAAGATGATCCACTATGGACTGGACTCTCACACTATTACCTAAATCCACTTGACATCCATTACAGCGGTCGGCCACATCTGCGGTCACCTCCAAGGTTTTTCATTGTCATCCCATTGGGTTGAGTTTTTTCTCGCCCTGATGTGGGATCTGAGCCGAGGATGTCGTTGTGGCTTGTGTAGCCCTTTGAGACACTCATGATTTAGGGCTATAGAAATAAACTTTGATTGTTCGATCCTGCCCTCTGGATCTTTTTGTGTGGGCTGGCTTTTTCTCCCTGTGACTGCGTGGGTTCCCTCCAGGTACTCCGGCTTCCTCTCACCTCTAAAGACATGCACCTGGGGATAAGTTGATTGGCAACACTAGATGGTCCCTAGTGTGTGAATGTGAGTGTGAATGTTGTCTGTCTATCTGTGTTGGCCCTGCGATTAGGTGGCGACTGGTCCAGGGTGTACCTCGCCTTCCGCCCGAATACAGCTGAGATAGGCTCCAGCACCCCCGCGACACCGAATGGGACAAGCGGTAGGAAATGGATGGATGGCTATTTCATTGAGCTCACCGTCAAAGCTCTTGGAAATGGCCATGCCCACGTGTACACAAAATAGCACAAAAGCAGCCCTCGATAGTTTCAAACAGCGCACAAAATAGCACAAAAGCAGCCCTCGATAGTTTCAAACAGCGCGCAAAATGAATGAATGAATGAATGAAGCGTTCTCACGTCGAGACATGGTTCGTACACATACGCATATTTGGCGCAATGTAAAGGTCTGTAAACCGAAAAAGTTGCAATTAGAGTCGGTTGTAAAGTGAGGTTCCACAGCATCTAAAAATATGAATAAATTTGTCATAATCCGTGGTCCGGATCATGTTTTGGTAAGTTATGTTCTGTTAGTTTTGGACTCCTTTAGTTCCTGTTGTGTGCACTCCTGGGTTTATTTTGGTCACCATGGGGATTAATTGGGTTCACTTGCCTCTGGTTAGTGGTCCCACGCTCAGCTGCTGGCAACCACTTATCAGAGAGCTATTTATTCACCTTGCTCGCCACGCTCAGTTTGGCGTCATTGTTTGCTTCATGCATCCTGCTACGTAAGTCCTGTTTATTTCATGCCACAGTTTCGTGAGTGTTCCATGTCCATAGTTCTTAAGTTTCCTGGGCTAGGTATTTATCCTAGCTCCAATTGCGATCACTTTGATTTTTGAGAATTAAATCATGTTCTTACCTGCACGCTTTTTCCGGAATGGTCCGTCTATATTTTGGGAGAACGAACGGTAAGCTACGCAAACCACGTCGTGACAAAGTTAATGAATAAAATTAAATACAGAACTATTCATCGACAGCCGCTAAGAGTATATTTTTTCAATGTTATTTGTATTTTCTAGCATCTAATTTGTAGATGACTTTCTCGCAGTCTTTCTTGGACTGGTCAAAAGACAGAAGTGAATGAGTGCTCATAAAAGGTCAGAGAAGCAGTGAGGAAACTAAATGAAAAACAAGAATAATGACTGACGGACAAAATCCTGTCCTTGCTCTGATAGAAAAGAGTCCTTGTTCAGTTAAGTAGTAAATCCTATATCTGTCAGCCTATTATATCACAGGTTGGCTTCAGGTACACAATGAAACCCACGCGAAGAAAAAACATACTATATACACTATACACCAGAGATCCCCAAACTACGGCCCATGGGCCGGATACGGCCCCCCAGCGTCCAAAGTCCGGCACACGTACGCTCTTTAAGTCAATTAGTGCGAGATGAATATATGTATGTATGTATGTATGTGTGTGTGTGTGTGTGTGCGTGCGTTTGTGTGTGTATGTGTATATATGTATGTGTGTGTATATATATGTATATGGATATGTATGTATATAAATACATACATACACATACATATAAACACACACATATATATATATATATATATATATATATATATATATATATATATATATATATATATGTGTGTGTGTATATATAAGTATATATATATGTATATATGTATATATATGTATTTATGTATGTATGTGTATATATATATATATATATATATATATATAGGGACGGCGTGGCGCAGTGGGAGAGTGGCCGTGCGCAACCCGAGGGTCACTGGTTCAAATCCCACCTAGAACCAACCTCGTCACGTCCGTTGTGTCCTGAGCAAGACACTTCACCCTTGCTCCTGATGGGTGCTGGTTGGCGCCTTGCATGGCAGCTACCTCCATCGGTGTGTGAATGTGTGTGTGAATGGGTAAATGTGGAAGTAGTGTCAAAGCGCTTTGAGTACCTTGAAGGTAGAAAAGCGCTATACAAGTACAACCCATTTATCATTTATATATAAGCATATATATATATGTATATATGTATGTAGGTGTATATATATATATATATATATATATATATGTATGTATGTATGTATGTACATACATATATATATATATACACATATATATATGTGTATATATATATATATCTAAATATATATATATCTAAATATATATATATATATATATATACACATACAGGGTATTGAAAAAAAACAGAAAAACACATAAACAGTGGCAACAATGCAACCATCCATTAAAGCATCTTACCACATGCTTTTTAAACAACGTTCAAATAAGTACTGTACTCCTCAGACTATAAGTCGCAGTTTTTTTTCATAGTTTGGCCGGGGATGCGACCTATACTCTGGAGCGACGTATGTGTCAAATTATTAACAGACTACCGTAAAATATCAAATACTATTTTTTATCTCATTCACGTAAGAGATTATGCGTTTATGAGCAATCGCGCACACACACACGTTAACCAATGAAAATTTGGCGTGGGCGGGTCATGGCAGAAGTGCATTGTGGGAAAAAAAGATGCTACCTGCGACTACTTCCGTACCGAAATTGATCATTTCAACATTGTCGGTAACTTATAACCTTTGGAGTTGGCTGAGTTGTTTAGAAGCGACACGGAGGAAGAATATTTCATTGGATTTAGCGATAGAAGTGACAGATTGTTATGTAAACGTATAGCATGTTCTATATGTTATAGTTATTTGAATGACTCCAGAAGAATGTGAGAATTGTGGAAAGTTTGAAAAATGGCCAATTCATCATACCAGTCACGTTCTCAGCTGGTTATTTATGCGTCATATAACGTGCACTTATTCAACCTGTTGTTCACCATTCTTTATTTATTTTAAATTGCCTTTCAAATGTCTATTCTTGGGGTTGGGTTTTATCAAATAAATTTTCCCTAAAAATGCGACTTACACTCTTGTGCGACTTATATAGGTTTTTTTCTTTATTTAGTATGCATTTTCGGACGGTGCGATTTATACTCCGGAGCGATTTATAATCCCAAAAATACGGTATATATTTTGATTCCTCTTTATTTATAGTATAATTATTACAAATACATTCAGATTTTTAAAATTAGACTAGCAGTAATCATACATAGCAAAATCCAACCATCCATCCATCGATTTTCTACCGCTTATTCCCTTTGGGGTCTCGCAAAATCCCTATTCCTTACACATAGTATGCGATCTGCAGCCATTAACTGAGCATCCGTTCCAGCTTGTAAGTACCCCGACAATAATGAACATCTAGTCGAACAGCCATTTGGCAAAGCAGGGTGGATCAACACACTTTATTGATGACTTGGTTGCCAAGTCTGGTCTGTAGGTTACATGGTGTAAAAGGGTTTGATTTAACCTTTTAACCTGACATAAAAAAACATCGCTGCATGAATTGTGACTCACTCCATTTCGATACAAAAAAAAAAACAGTCTAGGTAAGCTTTTATGCTAACGTCCAATGCTGTGCTTTAGAATTATTTGGGAGTTTAAGGGGAAATGCATTCACAATACTTACGTGAGACAAGCACACAAATGTGTTTCTTGTTTTTATGCATTGTAACTAGAGATGTACAATAATATCGGACGGCCGTTAAGTACTTTAAAATGTAATATCAGAAATTATCAGTGTCTGTTTTAAAAAGTAAAATTGATGACTTTTTAAAAACGTCGCTGTGCACACGGACGTAGGGAGAAGTACAGAACGCCAAGAAACCTTAAAGGCACTGCCTTTGCGTGCCGGCCCAATCACATAATAACTACGGATTTTCACACACACAAGTGAATGCAAGCATACTTGGTCAACAGCCATACAGGTCACACTGAGGGTGGCCGTATAAACAACTTTAACACTGTTACAAATATGCGCCACAATGTGAACTCACACCAAACAAGAATGACAAACACATTTCTGGAGAACTTCCGCACCGTAACATAACATATACACAACAGAACAAATACTCAGACCCCCTTGCAGCAATAACTCTACAATATACACCCCCTGCCACCTCAACCCCACCCACCTCAACCTCCTCATGCTCTCTCAGGGAGAGCATGTTCCAAATTCCCAGCTGCTGATTTGAGGCATGTTAAAAAAAATAATGCACTTTGTAACTTCAATAATAAATATGGCAGTGCCATGTTGGGACTTTTTTCCATAACTTGAGTTGATTTAATTTGGAAAACCTTGTTACATTGTTTAAAGCATCCAGCGGGGCATCACAACAAAATTAGGCATAATAATGTGTTAATTCCACGACTGTATATATCAGTGTCGGTTGATGTCGGAATCGGCAATTAAGAGTTGGAATATCGGATATCGGCAAAAAAACATTATTTCACATCTCTAATTGTAACTCATAAAGAAATGCTAGCAATAGGTGGCTAACAATGGAAGTAATGGGATTCTTTGGCAGTATTATTGTAGCACAATTATTTGCAAATGTGTATCCCGTGTAATCCAGTTCACGTGTGTTTGTACTAATTTGTGTGACTGTTTATCAATCTGGGTGTTTTGATTCAGATCCGCGTACGTGTGTTTTAGAATTGGATTACAGAAGCACAGATTAATATACACATTTGCATTTACAATAATACGTCCATAGGCTATGTTGTATTGCGCCTATAAAGCGATCTGAAACAAACCTCCAAAAACCTCCATCAACTTTTTGTCATACACACTGTGAGTATCTATGTTATGTAGTAACAGGCACATTTATAGAACATGTAAAATGTAAATACTTTGGTCAATTTAAGCACACTGCGGCGCATTAATACCACAGCAGAATCACAACGTTCGCTATTTCTTTCAACAACAACCACTGATAAAGGAAGACTTCAAGAGAGCCAACAAAGACTACTTTGGGACAAATGATGATCTAGAACCTTATATTTTTGAGCCCGGACATAAGGAAGATGAGCAGATCCAGCTAGTAGCAGTATTGCTCAGTGTTAAAAATGGAATTACTGTTTTAATAGCTAAACGTATATCGTTGTACTGGAAATATTTGTCTGTACAGTATCACTTAAAGATGTATTTAAATGAAAAGTGCGGCAAAAAATAAAAACAAAATTATGTTTCACTTCTGTAAGGCGTTGTGTCTGTCCTACTCTGTTCAGCGGTACTTGAACGCACCATAAAACACCTCAGTGTCTTTTCCTCTGAGGAAAGATAGATCATCATAATTCCGTGCTAAAATGGCACAGGTTGTCGGTTCAATGTGTACAACTGAATAGCTCAGTAGGGCTTTCAAAGTGAACGCGATAATAACGCGTTCACAATAAATTTCAAAAACGGCACCATTTTTTTTTACAGGCAATTAACACACATTTGTCCAATTTGACCCTCGGGGAGTTCCGTTGCTGTAGTTCACTTGTTATTCATGAATTGCGAGCAAGCAGAAATGGACTAAGAAAAGTTGTCAACCTCATGGAAATATCAGGTTCAAGGTGTCCTCCCGACAAGAAAGGATTATTTTGATCTGAGAGCGACAGCCTGCTGTGCGCATAGTTCCGGTGGGTGGTGCTTCACTTCCGTTGTCAGATTACGGTTAAGTTGCAGTGATAACATAACGTAACATATAGATTGTTACTGTGACTGATTTAGTAAGTAAGATGACATAAATGTTACGACGGGGTTGCATTTTACTGCGCGGATCGTGCTCCCAAGATGCAGCAGGAACTCAGGAGGCAAGGTGCAGGTAAGACATTGATTTATTGTCCATGAAATCATGCAAAAATACAAAAAGACAGGAAAGCGTGCTGATAGCATGGGAGCTATGGCGACATTTAGCACAGGAACAGGTATCAAAGATCGTAAACATACTTAACATAACAGGTTGAATGGAATCAAATAGTAAACGTTGTCAGGAACCCAGACCGAGCGTGGCGAGAAACGGGAATTAGTAGCTCTCTGATTAGTGCCAAGCAGCAGGTGAGCGTCCCGAACACTAATCAGAGGCAGGTCAAACTAGTCAGCACCCATGGTAACCAAAAGAAACAAACTCAAGGGTGCTGAAAAACAGAACTGATGGTGTCAAAACCAAACAAAACACACTCTGGGCAACGGATCATGACAATAAAAGTTCAACAGAAATCTGTCATGTCTTGTGATCATTTTTTGTTTAGTTATGTTCTGTTTTGGTTAAGACTCCAATGTTTCCTGTTTTTGCACTTCCTTGTTTGCTTTGTTACCATGCCAATCAATTAGTTTCACCTGTCATGTCACGCACCTGATTTGTTTTGACTCACGCACCTGTTCAATCACCAGTATTATTTAAACCGAAAGTTGCCAGATAGTCAGCCTGGTGACTTTACCTCTGCTCACTTCATGCCATGCTACCTCTGTTACTCATACCGTCCATAGTTTTGCTTCTTGCCATGCCACGTAAGTTTTTTTTTTTTATGTCACAGTTATCGAGTTTTGTTTCATGTCCATCGCTTTAGCCCATGTGCTAGTTTATTGTTTTCGAAGCCAAGTTCGTTCTTCCACCTTGTGCGCGCCTTTTGTTTGTTCGTTTTGTTAGTGTTAAAACAAATTATGTTTTTGCCTTGACTCCAACTTTCCTTTGCCTTCCGGGAAAACAAACCTCAAAGTCCACGATATGACAGAAACATAACTAAACAAAACATGATCACAAGACATGACAAGGTCGAAAGGAGATTTAATATTGCAAACTGTCCGATCCAACACCAAAACATGTCAAGACACTTTTTCAGACCAATCGCACTTTTCCGGCTTCAAAATAAAAGTGCAATGATATACATCAGGTTTAACTGCATTCAAACTGAAACTGTTTTACAGTACGATCATGGTTTGTCATTAGGGGTGGCCACCGGACGCGGTACTTTTTTTGACACCGACCGAAACCAGCTGATACTACCGGGCACCGATTCACGTAAGATCCAGTGGTGCCATGTTTCGTTGCCTGGGTTGGGCATGACGTCACATCTGTTGGAATTAACACTAACTAGTGGCGTACTTGCTCGCACTTGAGAGGAAAACACGCCATTTGGAAGCGGAGATAAAGACTCATATAGAAAATAATATTGTATTTGGTCCATTCCTTCAATAGACCAGACCACGTACTGTATGTAACCTGTCCAAGGTGTAGTCTGCCTTTCGCCTGAAGTCAGCAGGGATTGGAAGTGGTAGAACGGAAATATGAATGGAAATTGTCTACAGGATGAATGCAGTTTTTTCGCTGCCAAACTGCAGGGTGCAGCATCAATTCAGCAGGAGCTTTGAAGTCGGAAACTCAGAAGTGAGCCTGGAATGACTTATTTCACTGGGAAGTCAAAGAGCATACTTATTCATTTGTAGAACAAGTCTATAGTAATTTACAGTATGTCAAGAAAAATATACATATTCATTTTGTTTTCTTTTGGTTGTCTTTGTGATAGCAAAATTACTTATACTCGTTTAAACAGATGATGTTCTTTGAACTGGGTACCAAAAGTTGTTTATTAGGCTTAGGAATGTGACACTTAGCAAGAGATCTCTTATCTGATCAAGTTCTGTCTCCTGTGTCTTTGATGTGACCTGTGGACTTTAGTTGACCTGGGCATATGTGTCATCTATTCTTGACCCCCCCTCTGGGCTAAATTGGTCCCCTTTCCTGAGTGACCCCCCCTCTTCTGGGCACAGGTCCTTGGGCATTCATTCCACTGGGGTACTGTATGTTAATGAGCATGGAGGGTGGGACTTCTGAGAATGTATAATTGTCATTACATATTCTAAAAGAGTTAGAACAAGCTGTAACGAACGGATGTGTCGTTCTGGTTTGGTCTCGCTATGCAAAGCTTGTTATTATTTGTTTGTGTAATAAATCATTTTTAAGCTATTTGTCACTAAAGGATCGTCTTTAAGACATTTCCACGACATCTTGCACAGCAAATAATGTTGTATTAAGTACTTGAAGGCAATACTTGACTAAAAGTACAGGTTTCTCACCAGAAAAGTCACCTTTTATGTATAAGTTAGTACAGTAAAAGTCTTAAAGTCCCTGATATAAAACATACTTAAGTATTCGAAGTAGGAAATGCAGTGGAACACAAGTTAAAATTGTCAGAAATATAAATAATGAAGTCAAGTATTGATGTGAAAAATGTATACTGTAATTTATAATTGTAAACTACACAGACATATTTTGTTGATTCTGTTTTTTCAAATCACTCTGTGAAATTTCAACATGGTGTTATAAAAGTCAAAGTTAAAGTACCAATGATTGTCACACACACACACACGAAGTGTGGCAAAATTATTTTCTGCATTTGACCCATCGCCCAGGGAGGGTAGAGGAGCAGTGAGCCGCAGCGGTGGCCACACCCGGTAATAATTTTTTGGTGATTTAACCCCCAATTCCAACCCTTCATACTTAGTGTCAAGCAGGGAGGTAATGGGTCCCATTTTTTAAAGTATTTGGTATGACTCGGCCGGGGTTTGAACTCACGACCTACCGGTCTCAGGGCGGACACTCTAACCACTAGGCCACTATAATGATGCTATTAGACTGTACACCTCCTCTCTGGGGAGGGGGGCGGGGGGTACTAGGACCACAGGGGATACAAAACAATAACAAAAACATGGTCACTTGTTATATTCTTGTTTTACTGCTAGATTTTTATTCCCATTGTTGCTTTTTATTTTTATTCTTATTGGAATATTTTCTATTTTGTTTCCATTTATACCCCCATCATTTACTTTTTACATTTTAAATTCGATCTCAATTCTGTACATTGCTGCTGGAATTAAAATTTTCCTGAGGAAACTCTCCAGAAGGAATCAATGAAGTACTATCCATATATCTATCTATCTATCTATCTATCTATCTATCTATCTATCTATCTATCTATCTATCTATCTATCTATCTATCTATCTATCTATCTATCTATCTATCTATCTATCTATCTATCTATCTATCTATCTATCTATCTATCTATCTATCTATCTATCCATCCATCCATCTATCTATCTATCTATCTATCCATCCATCCATCCATCCATCCATCCATCCATCTATCTATCTATCTATCTATCTATCTATCTATCTTTCTATCTATCTACATATCTATCTATCTTGCAGTCGTGCACTGACCAAATATGCCTGATTAGCACTCCAACAAGTCAAAAACATTCACGTTTGTGCATTCACAAAAAAGCATGAAAACATTTGGTGGACAAAATGAGACAAACAAGCAGTGGCATAACATATGTCTGAGAAAGTCGTACATGTTAACAAACTACGGTGCGTTCAAGGACCGCCGAAATTATTAGGACAAAACAGTGCTCGTCAAATCCTCTCATCAGTGAAGCATGTTAAATATAAGCGGTGTGATTTTTTACAATTAGGAAGGTTTGTGTCATGTTTGCTCTCCTATAGAAATAATATTAAAACAATTTTTTTCCCACCATCTTTTCCATTTTAATACATTTTTGAAAAAGTTCCAGAGACGCATGCGGTTTGAGAGCCGCGGGTTGCCGACCCATGAATTAAGGTATGTAAATAAACATATACAAAATCTTTCATACCCTTATACAGTACATGCGGTTTATTGTTTGGTGTGGCTAACAGATGAAACAATAGTTATACCTTCTTGTGGGTTATAGAAGCGGTGTGCTCTATAACCCACACAATAAGGTATACATGGGGGGAGGGTGTGGTCAGTGCTGCTTGCAGGAGCAAAAGTCACCGCCGCTGTCCAGGGTGCTGAGGACGAGCCCCGTCGGGCAGGGGCGGGGCTTGTGCTGACGGCGGGACACAGCTGGCTGGTGATTAGATTTCACAGGTGGTACGTGTTGATCTAATCATCTGTTGTCTTTAACAGTATGCGGCTGGGAGCAGAGATAGAGTGAGGATACGGACATGACTGAAAAGTCACGTTCTGGGAAATGAATCTATTATTGAAAGAAAACATCATTAAAGGCCTACTGATATAAGATTTTCTTATTTAAACGGGGATAGCAGGTCCATTCTATGTGTCATACTTGATCATTTTGCGATATTGCCATATTTTTGCTGAAAGGATTTAGTAGAGAACATCGACGATAAAGTTCGCAACTCTTGGTGCTGGTAAAAAAGCCTTGCCTGTATCGGAAGTAGCAGACAATATCCGCGTGACGTCACGGGTTGTGGAGCTCCTCACATCCTCACATTGTTTACAATCATGGCCACCAGCAACGAGAGCGATTTGGAACGAGAAAGCGACTATTTCCCCATTAATTTGAGCGAGGATGAAAGATTTGTGGATGAGGAAAGTGAGAGTGAAGGACTAGAAAAAAAAGGACTATACAGTGGGAGCGATTCAGATGTTATTAGACAAATTTACTAGGATAATTCTGGAAAATCCCTTATCTGCTTATTGTGTTGCTAGTGTTTTGGTGAGTTTATATGGTCGTACCTGTACAACCTGAAGATCGGCCCCGCTCGTTTCTTCAGCACCAGTCGACGGGTGGTGGCGATGCCCATCTCTGCCCTTCGCAAGCGACCCTCTTCAAAACACGATCTTTCGAAATAATCGCTGCATAATACACTGTACTTTGTGTGTGTGGTCCAGTCCAACCGTGTTCGCTTGGCCGCTCTGTTCCACAGTAAAGCTTCACCGTCATCTTTCGGGAATGTAAACAATGAAACACCGGCTGTGTTTGTGTTGCTAAAGGCGGCCGCAATACACCGCTTCCCACCTACAGCTTTCTTCTTTGATGTCTCCATTTTTCATTGAACAAATTGCAATAGATTCAGCAACACAGATGTCCAGAATACTGTGGAATTATGCGATGTGAACAGACGACTTATAGCTGGGAACGATGCTGGAACAGAATGTCCTCTACAATGCGTGACGTGACGCGCACGAGTCATCATACCGAGACGTTTCAGCAGGATATTTCGGCGCGAAATTTAAAACTGCAATTTAGTAAACTAACCCGGCTGTATTGGCATGTGTTGCAATGTTATTTCATCATTGATATATAAACCATCAGACTAGTAGTAGTGGGTTTCAGTAGGCCTTTAAGACCGTGTTGAACCTGCACGCTTGGCTCTTGTGCCGTGTCTTCAGTATATTTTTAGGCAGGATATTAGTTGAAGATTTTGTGTTCGAGCTCATAGTCATGCAAATGTACCTTTTAATCTACGTGTGCATGCATATTATTGCTTGCGTCACACCTCGCCTGTGCTTCAGGTTTTTTTTTTTTTTCCCGTTTTTTTTTTTTTTCCTGACCACGCTGCCGCTTTTGCTGTGCATCCCACGCCCCCCCATCCTCCAAGCCATTTGTGACACAAGGTCAAGCCCAAACACAGGCAAGATGAACCTTATTATTACAACAGCGCAACCTGCACACATCTGTGGAATATTCCCATGAAACCCTGTTAGCAATATGAAAGCTGAATATAGGAGACTGATATTTCAGTGCAGGTAAATAAAAGGGAAGAAAAACAAAAGCTGCAAAATTGCGGCTGCTCTTGCACAAGCGTTGGCATTAATATCATGTAATGTGTCCTATTATCTCCAGTAATAGCCTCAACTCAAGTTAGCCTTTTTTTCCCCCATAGTTGAGTTGTAAAAATACAAGAGTGTGACCAGTGTAGTATTTTGGGGCATTTTATTGAGAGCCAAAGTAATAGCATCCAACATGGTGTGACCACAAAGAGGAATGAAAACTATATCCATTGACCGGTACCCTTTTGGCGGCGAGGACAAGGATGACAACGGTGACACAATCTGCTCCATCATGCAACTTAATCAAGCATTCAGCCCAATTAAAACCGAGTCAAGGTGATAGCAAAGGGAAGGCTGTTAAACTTAATGGATTATAAGAGAGAAATGAAGTTTACCACATTGTAATTCTACCGAGGAGTGACATCCTGTTTTGCCTAAAAGGAAGAAGATAGTGCACACATAATGCAATGCCTTACATATAGAACGGTGCTGCCTGCCCCTTCATTTGTCTTCTAATCCTTAAACTACATTAATGAATGGAAGGTGGGTAATGCTGGGCTTCAATTATTGCGACTGCTACATGTGCCTTATCTTTCGAATGAAAAATGTGTGAGAGCCAACACTTAATTCATCACTTCATTCCGCACCTTCACGCTAGTGACTTTTTCTGGTCTTTCTGGAGACTCTGACGTTAGCTGGTGCTGCTTTGGGTTAAAGCACCGTCTTGTTGATATCAAAATAAATGATTCGAAAAGTTTATTTCCATTTCGTGTTTTGCTTTGATTTTTTAAGTCACTTTTGGTCCCTCCCACAACTGTGTTTTCCTCTCCTACAGCATCAGCACAAATTGAATGGCCAATTCTGCAAATTAGATATGCGTCATCTGCAACCCACTGTCACGGCGCGGATTCAAACCCATGTCTCTCATGATTCTTAGTGTCAAAAGTCTGCCTCCGCTCGCGCTGGGCACAGAACGCCCATGCAGCGACAAGGCTGCAGGCAATCACCCATCAGCGCACCTGGCCCTGACGAGAGGGAGCGGCATAAAGAGACAGCGAAGCCAGGAGACTTTTGCCAGAACTTAACCAATCTCACCTGAGTAAAGCATCACGTCTGGCACCTCTCCCTTGCTCCTTGCTCGCCTTCCTTGTGCTCTTCCTCTTTCCTGTCTTGATGTCATTTGTGTCTTCAACAGTGTCCTCCATAATGGTGTCTTGCCTCACGACCTCCTTCCCGATTGTTGCTTGCCTTCCCCGATCCTTGACCACTGTTTGGACCTGGACATAGTTGCCTCTCTCCGGCCCCTGACTGCTTGTGGGGGGATATAGCTCGTTTGGTAGAGTGGCCGTGCCAGCAACTCCAGGGTTCCAGGTTCGATACCCACTTCCGCCATCCGAGTCACTGCCATTGTGTCCTTGGGCAAGACAATTTACCCACCTGCTCCCAGTGCCACCCACACTGGTTTAAATGTAACTTAGATATTGGGTTTCACCATGTAGAGCGCTTTGAGTCACTAGCGCTATATAAATACAAACCTCGTTTCTATATGAGTTGGGAATTGTGTTAGATGTAAATATAAAGGGAATACAATGATTTGCAAATCATTTTCAACCCATATTCAGTTGAATATGCTACAAAAACAACATATTTGATGTTCAAACTGATGAACATTTGTTTTTTTGCAAATAATCAATAACTTTAGAATATGATGCCAGCAACACGTGACAAAAAAGTTGGGAAAGGTGGCAATACATACTGATAAAGTTGAAGAATGCTCATCAAACATTTATTTGGAACATACCACAGGTGTGCAGGCTAATTGGGAATAGGTGGGTGCCATGATTGGGTATAAAAACACCTTCCCAAAAAATGCTCAGACTTTAACAAGAAAGGATGGGGCAAGGTACACCCATTTGTCCACAACTGCGTGAGCAAATAGTCAAACAGTTTAAGAACAACGTTTCTCAAAGTGCAATAAATTTAGGGATTTCAACATCCACGGTCCATAATATCATCAAAAGTTTAAGAAAATCTGGATAAATCAATCGACATAAGCGGCATGGCCGGAAACCAACATTGAATGACCGTGACCTTCGATCCCTCAGACGGCACTGTATCTAAAACCGACATCAATCTCTAAACACTTCAGAAAACCACTGTCACTAAATACAGTTCGTCGCTACATCTATAAGTGCAAGTTAAAGCTTTAGTATGCAAAGCGAAAGCCATTTATCAACAACATCCAGAAATGCCGCCAGCTTCTCTGGGCCCGAGATCATCTAAGATGGACTGATGCAAAGTGGAAAAGTGTTCTGAGGTCTGACGAGTCCACATTTCAAATTGTTTTTGGAAATATTGGACATCGTGTCATCCGGACATAAGGGGAAGCGAACCATCCAGACTGTTAACGACGCAAATTACAAAAGCCAGCATCTGTGATCATATGGGGGTGCATTAGTGCCCAAGGCATGGGTATCTTACACATCTGTGAAGGTACCATTTATGCTGAAAGGTACATACAGGTTTTGGAACAACATATGCTGCCATCTAAGCGCCGTCTTTTTCATGGACGCCCCTGCTTATTTCAGCAAGACAATGCCAAGCCACATTGAGCACGTGTTAACACAGCGTGGCTTCATAAAAAAACAGTGAGGGTACTTCCCTGGCCCGCCGGCAGTCTAGACCTGTCTCCCATTGAAAATGTGTGGCGCATTATGAAGCCTAAAATACGACAGCGGAGACCCCGGACTGTTGAACGACCGAAGCGCTACATAAAACAAGAATGGGAAAGAATTCTACTTTCAAAGCTTCAACAATTACTTTTATCAATTCCCAAACGTTTATTGAGTGTTGTTAAAAGAAAAGGTGATGTAACACAGTGGTGAACATGCCGTTTCTTAACTACTTTGGCACGCGTTGCAGCCATGAAATTCTAAGTTAATTATTATTTGCAAAAAAAAAAAATAAGTTTATGAGTTTGAACATCAAATATCTTGTCTTTGTAGTGCATTCAATTGAATATGGGTTAAAAAGGATTAGCAAATCATTGTATTCTGTTTATATTTACACCGAACACAATTTCCAAACTCATATGGAAACGGGGTTTGTAATACAATCAGACTGAGGCGAGTGAAGTAGTCCAGTTATGTTTTGGCCTCCTGATATCTCTTAATTTGAATCCATATTCATCAAAGCATCCTTGAGGCGAATTTGTTGGAGTGGATTCTGCACTAAAGGTAGAGGAAATCATTTTAATGGCTGCTAATATTATGGAAATGCTGTTTTTTTTTTTTTTTTTCAGAGAAAGACTAAATTGGAGCAAGGCGGCAGAAACATAAAATATTATTTAGCATTTCATGACAAGGGCACATACCCACTGATGCCTCGTCACAGTTTTCAGTCAGTTTGACTATTGATATCACTTATGTCTGTCAATTTCCCTTCCTTAATACCACAAGATAAGGACAAGTGGGGCGATTGTTCAATAACTTAAGATATCTGCAAGTCAGAGCGGCGCAGAAAGGTCACACTAATGTGTCTGTGCTTTCAGTGGAAGAAAAGATGTCCTCCAGCCAGCAAAATCACATTGAACTATGCCGGCGTATTAAACCATTTTTCAAGACCAGACGTGGCCAGCAGTAAGATGCTTCTATTGTCTTTGTACTATAAGATATGACGAAAATTTCAAGATGAAAAATCACCTACACAGTGTCCAGATTTACAGTTAAAAACCAGGTGGCAGGAACCGTCTTTTGTCCCTATCAGCTGCAACATGAGTCAACTTCTTTTTATATCACAAGCTTACAGTACCTCCAATCCTTCCATGTGCCTAAAGATAACGCATGAAGTAGTTTCGGTTTCATGTCTTTTTAAGACACATGTCACGTTGCTCCAAGGTTATATAGGCTTGCCAACAGGAGACATGTCTTTATCACTGTGTGTTCTGTAGTTGTGCGGCAGCGCATACACAGGTATGTGTTTGACAGCAAACGCACAACACTACACAGCCAATGAAAAACGCGCTCAAAATTGGGTTTGGTGCTGATTCCTAGAAAATGCAAATCCAGAATTGTTTTATGCGTGGGCATGATCGTGTGGCATATTTTGCTTGCAGTCCTGGAAATTACAATACTAATACATATATTTTGTTGGAAAATGAAGTCAGCAGTGCTTTTGCAATTCATTAGCTGACTTCCATCAATTAATCATGTAATATTATTCTCTGTATGTACATGTGCTACAAGTATTGAATCGTTCAATACAGTGGCTTCGGTTCCACTATGAATCGAACGATAATGATATGTTATATTTATTTGATTAGCTTCTGAATACAAGGATCTGTGCTCAACTACTTCTTCCTATGCTGAATGTTAGAATAATTATGTGTAAGTTATCACACAACTTTAGTATTCTTAAAGTCTGTTGATATAGTTATTAGCTATTCTGCTTAAGCTGTACTTTTTCTATCTGTGCAAGGACAAAACGTCTTGTCTGAAGGGTGGCCTCAGCCGCAAATGTTATCTTTGTTTTAGCCCGCTAACCGCCAAAGACTTCAAGGACCTCAACGAAGATAAGACGACAACACGCAGACGAAGGCGAAATCACAAAGCCTCTAGCACATTACGTCACGTATTATGCGTACTGAGCTGCTTTGCACGATATATGTGACCACTCCTTTTAGAGGCCGCCTCAGTGATTTTGACCGGTGAACTCCTGAATAAGTACATATATTTTGTTGGAAAATTAAGTCAGCAGTGCTTTTGCAATTCACTAGCTGACTTCCTTCAATTAATCATGTAATAGTATTCTCTGTATGTACATGTGCTACAAGTATTGAATCGTTTGATACAGTGGCCTCGGTTCCACTATGAATCCAACGATATGAAATGTTATATTTATTTAAATAACTTCCGAATACACGGATCTGTGCTCAACCACTTCTTCCTATGCTGGATGTTAGAATAATTATGTGCAAGTTATCGGACAACTTTTGTATGCTTAAAGTCAGTTGCTATATTTATTCGCTATTCTGCTCAAGCTGTACTTTTTCAATCTGTGCAAGGACAAAACTTATTGTCTGAAAGGTGGCCTCAGCCGCAGATGTTATCTTTGTTTTAGCCCGCTAACCGCCAAGGACTTCAAAGACCTCAACTAAGATAAGACGACAACAAGCAGACGAAGGCAAAATCACCAAGCCCCCAGCACGTTACGTCACGTATTGCGCGTACTGGAGCTGCTTTCTACGATATATGTGACCACTCCTTTTAGAGGCCGCCTCAGTGATTTTGACCGGGGAACTCCTGAATAAATAGAGGAACGCATGAGCTGTATCTTAAAGCGTAGGGCGAGCCTGTGACTAAGTGTGCAGCTCCATGCGTTCTCCTCATGAGCTAAATTTAACTCTGTCTCTGCATGATTCCCTGCTTCTTGTCTTTTTTAATATATGTTATCAATGTTTGAACCTGACACAGAATTGTCGAGCACATGTGCCTCCAACAATTCATGCTGAGCACACTGGACCAGGAGCTGTTGCTAGCCTTCTATTACTGCTCGGTGGAGAGTACTTTCTTGTACTCACTGAGTGTGTGGTACCCAGGCTCCACAGTGGAGGACAGGAAGGCTGTGCAGAGTATCATAAACATGGGCTGGAAAATCATTGGCTGGCCCCTGCATCCCCTGGAGGACATCGCTAGATCCCACTGTCTTCAAAAAATGAAGCCAAACACTGGCGATCCGTCTCACCACGTCCACCATCAGTTTGACCTTTTTCCTTCAGGTCGATCAGATCCCACACATCCAGACATATAGTTACTTCCCCCGGATGATGCAAAACGAGAGAATTGTTTTGCCAAAATGCACCTGAAAGACTCTCAGATCATGAGAAACAAAATTCTCTGGTATGATGAGACAAAAGTTGAACTCTTTGGCGTGAATACCAAGCATCAGGTTAGTAGGAAACCAGGCATTGGTCATTACCAGGCCATCACTACAGTGAAACATAGTGGTGGTAGCATCATGCTGTGGGGATGTTTTTCAGTGGCAGGAACTGAAAGACGAGTCTGGATAGAGGGAAACATGAATGCAACAATGTAAAGAGACATCCTGGATTAAAACCAACGCTTCCCATCCAACCTTATGGAGCATGCGAGGTGCTGCAAAGGGGAATGGGCAAAACTTCCCAGAGATGGGTGTGCCAAGCTTGCGGTGTGGTATTTAAAAAGACTTGAGGTGCATCAAAGTATTGAACGAGGGGCTGTAAAAACTAGGTACACATGATTTTTTTTTTTTTTTTTTAACAAATAAAGTACTTTTTTTGCAAGTTTAATCCCTGCAAGACGAGGAATAGCTAAACATGTTTCACTGCACACCGTAGGAGGACACAATAGCTCATCATATCAAGTACAATAGCGTAGCTAGTCGATACTATCATATGGATAAGTATATCGTATACTCTTTTACCGTGAAAAAATATTTTTTCCCTTTTTTAAATTCATATTATGTTTTATAAACTTATTAAATATGTCCCTGGACACATTAGGTCTTAAATTATGATCAATGTATGATCCCGTAACTACTTGGTACCGGATCGATACCGAAATGTGTGGTATCATCCAAAACTAATGTAAAGTCAAATCAAATCAACTTTATTTATAAAGCACATTTAAAATTTACCACAGGGGTAGCCAAAGTGCTGTACAATGGGCAAGTTAAAAGATAATACGAGAACCGAGCAAACAACACAACACAACACAAACAGAACATGATAAAAAATAAATAAATACAACATAAAAACATAAAAACAGGTTCACAGCAGGTGTATAAAGAGGATGGATATCACTCAGTGTTAAAAGCCAAGGAATAAAAGTATGTTTTTAAGAGAGATTTAAAAACAGGAAGAGAGGAGGCTTGTCTAACACTCTTCGGTAGGTCGTTCAGTATCCAAACAGAAGAGTAAGTGATTATTACATTTTAACAGCTTTGTCAATAGGGATGGGCACAAGATATGGTACATTTTTTTTTTTTTTTTTGCACCGAGCGAAATCAGAATCGGTATTCACGTGAGATCCAGCAGTGCCATGTTTTAGTGCCTGGGTTGGGCTTGATGTCACTGTTTCAATTAGCACTTGCGAAAGGCGAATACTTGCGAGCATTTGAGATGAAAACAGGCAATTTCGAAGCGGATATGGCATGCCCTTAGTGATCTTGCAACCCATCAATGTTTCATGAAAAAAAATCAACAACCGTGCCAAATAGAAAACGCTTTAAAATGCGGCTCATCTTTTCCAAATGCGATGCCGGTGCAGATCATGCTTGTTGTAATATTTCTGACGCAAAAGTCAAAGCAAGTGGCGGGAATACTTTCAATGTGAGGAAGCACTTGGTTAAACATAGGATTGTTCTTATGGCTGAAAAGTGCAGCCAAGTTAGATTTACGGCTACTTCTTTTGGAACCTTTAGCGACTCGGCTGCAGCCCAAACAAAAAAACGGGGGGAAAAAATGGCGTTAACATTTGCTGACGATAACAGCGACATCCTTTAAATCTGCTCTAATTTGTACATGTAATGTAAATAAAATCCGAAGCATCTAAAAGGGACAATCGGTAGAAAATTGATGGATGGATATTGCCAAACATCCTTGACAGTAGAAGCATTTAAGTCTCACCTTAAAACTCATTTGTATAATCTGGCCTTTAAATAGACCTCCTTTTTAGACCAGTTGATCTGCCGTTAATTTTTTTTTTCTCCTCTGTCCCCCCCTCCCTTGTGGAGGGGGTCCGGTCCGATGACCATGGATAAGTACTGGTCGGGATCCAGGATGGACTGCTCGTCGGGACCCAGGATGGAACGCTCGCCTGTGTATCGGTTGGGGACATCTCTACGCTGCTGATCTGACTCCGCTTGGGATGGTTTCCTGTGGATGGGACTCTTGCTGCTGTCTTGGATCCGCTTTGAACTGAACTCTCGCGGCTGTGTTGGATCCACTATGGATTGAACTTTCACAGTATCATGTTAGACCCGCTCGACATCCATTGCTTTCGGTCCCCTAGAGGGGGGTGTTGCCCACATTTGAGGTCCTCTCCAAGGTTTCTCATAGTCAGCATTGTCACTGGCGTCCCACTGGGTGTGAGTTCTCCTTGCCCACTGGGTGTGAGTTTTCCTTGCCCTTATGTGGGTTCTTCCGAGGATGTCGTAGTCATTTGTGCAGTCCTTTGAGACATTTGTAAATTTGGGGCTATTTAATAAACATTGATTGACATTGATTGATTGACAATCAAAGCATTATCATAACAATCCACAGACTGTGTTATTTATGCGTAAAACTGTCATCTAAACATGGAAGTGTTGCTCCCCTTCTGAATGTAAGTACTCCAAAAGCAGGAATACAAATTCTGTATTTCTGCAAAATACTAAATCTGGCAAGACACCAACATACACTAAGCACTTTTTTTTAATTGTCATTAGATCATGTTTGTCGTTTTTGGGTTGAGTTGTTTTAAAAAGCAAAATATTTAAAGCATATTTCACTAAAGCAAATTATTTGTCCGTTCATGGTGTTAAAACCTGAAAATGATCCGTCTTTGTGTGTGTGTACTATATATATATATATATATATATATATATATATATATATATATATATATATATATATATATATATATTTATATATACATATATATATATATATATATATATATATATATATATATATATATATACATACGAACACATAGACACATTTGTTACAGTTATACATATATATATATATATATATACACATATATAACTGTAACAAATGTGTGAATGTGTTTTGCTGCTGGCGGTTCTTCAACAATTTTGTTGTTCTTAATGTGCAATGACAGTAAAAGTCTATTATGTTGTATTGATCAATAAGGATAGTCACCAAGCACAATGTCTGTTTCTGCATTAAGGATGACGATAACAAAATGTGGCAATTCAGTGCTCAATTAACTGCAACAATGAAGTTCCTCAACATTTGGCAGAACCAATATTTTGATGGAACCTCATCTTTAACACCTACCTTATCAATAACACATCTCCACAATCGAGAGACTTTGACACAAGCAATATTGAAAAACAACAGCGGGATGTCGCATCTGACTGCGCGTGACTAACGAGACCGTTATCAGCAGCTGCCAAGGCAAAGTGGATATGAACTCCGTTGATTCAAGATTCCCTTCATCTTTAGCATAAATAACACAGCTTTGGTGTGAACAATGTTAAATGACAACAGAGGTGACGCAAAGCTAACAACAACACTGAATGCTAACAACATAGCTAATGATCGTAGCTGCGACTTTGCAGTTGACAGAGTTTTTGCAAAATAACACACGCCTGTGGGTTTAGAACATCAAAGCCCATATCTGACTTAGATGATATAGGATATGACGGACTATTTTCACATCCCGGCCGTGTTGTATTTGGCCGGAACCATAGCAATGACGCTTTGAGGATTCTCTAGGCCAGTGGTTCTCAAATGGGGGTACGCGTACCCCTGGGGGTACTTGAAGGTATGCCAAGGGGCACGTGAGATTTCTAAAAGTAACAAGAATTCAAAAATCCTTTATAAATATATTTATTGAATAATACTTCAACAAAATATGAATGTAAGTTCATAAACTGTGAAAAGAAATGCAACTATGCAATAATCAGTGTTGACAGCTACATTTTTTTTATGGACATGTTCCATAAATATCGATGATAAAGATTTCTTTTTTTGTGAAGAAATGTCTAGAATTACGTTCGTGAATCCAGATGGATCTCTATTACAATCCCCAAAGAGGGCACTTTAAGTTGATGATGACTTCTATGTGCAGAAATCTTTATTCATAGTTGAATCACTTGTCTATTTTTCAACAAGTTTTTAGTTATTTTTATATCTTTTTTTTTCTGAAGAGTTCAAGAAAGACCACTACAAATGAGCAAAATTTTGCACTGTTATACAATTTAATAAATCAGAAACTGATGACATAGTGCTGTATTTTACTTCTTTATCCCTTTTTTCAACCAAAAATGCTTTGGTCTGATCATGGAGTACTTGAATTAAAAAAATGTTCAGAGGGGGTACATCACTGAAAAAAGGTTGAGAACCACTGCTCTAGGCTACAGGAGAGTACTGTGATCTACAGAGGAAAACACTCCAAAGCTACAGTATTGGATGAAATGAGTGTAAAGGTGACTTAATGGTTGTTATTTCATCTTTAGAGGGCTATGATATTGTTAAAAAAACACATTTACAAGGTTGTAAATGATTGCTTATACTATAGCTATGAAAATAATCGATTTATTAATAATAATCCTAATTTGTGGAAACCCGTTTAAAAACCCATGGCTCGGCCTGGAACAAATAAGCCGCAAAAAAAAGGAGGGACTGTCAAGGGGCGAGGGGCGGCTTAAAGCGGTTCAGTCTCCCAGAATGCAACACTGACGACTCCGGATGAAGGCATGAAGGTAGGATTTGATTTATTCAACATAAATCACCCAACTACCAAAATATAAGCAAATCAATCAATCAATCAATCAATCAGTGTTTATTTATATAGCCCTAAATCACAAATGTCTCAAAGGACTGTACAAACCACTACGACTACGACATCCTCGGAAGAACCCACATAAGGGCAAGGAAAACTCCCACCCAGTGGGACGCCAGTGACAATGATGACTATGAGAAACCTTGGAGAGGACCTCAAATGTGGGCAACCACCCCCCGCCTCTAGGGGACCGAAAGCAATGAATATCGAGCGGGTCTAACATGATACTGTGAAAGTTCAATCCATAGTGGCTCCAACACAGCCGCGAGAGTTCAGTTCAAAGCAGATCCAAGACAGCAGCGAGAGTCCCGTCCACAGGAAACGATCCCAAGCGGAGTCGGATCAGCATCGTAGAGATGTCCCCGACCGATACACAGGCAAGCGGTCCATCCTGGGTCCCAACGAGCGGTCCATCCTGGGTCTCGACTCGGGACAGCCAGGACTTCATCCGTGGTCATCGGACTGGACCCCCTCCACAAGGGAGGGGGGGACAGAGGAGAAAAAGAAAAGAAGCGGCAGATCAACTGGTCTAAAAAGGAGGTCTATTTAAAGGCCAGCGTATACGAATGAGTTTTAAGGTGAGACTTAAATGCTTCTACTGAACAACAAACAACAAAACGCCAAGCGTGCCTAACAGACATGAAGCTAGGACTTAGCATAGGCTATGGCATGGAATGAACAAAACTTACTTGGCATGAACGTGACGCAAACAGGAAGTAAAAGAGTCCAAAATTATGAAAAATATAACAAAAACATAATCCAGGCCACAAATCCTGACAGGGACGATTTTAACGGTGGAAATACACCAAACATGAGTCAACGCATTATTCAAGAACCAGAACCTGTCAACCAAAACCAGATAAAAGCATGAAGCACTAGTAATTTTCCCCAGCTCGTTTGGACAAGCATCAAAGAAGGCGAAATAAATCGACCTCACAATTTTAATTCGGTCGACATGCTATCTTTTTCTTTTGTGGAAAACAACGGGTTTCAGGACATACTGCTTTGAAACGAATATTGGTATATTTTTCAATAAACTCAAATTTAATAAACGCATTACATTTGTCTGTAATCAAAAAAATATCGAACGATACAGAAAAGTGAATTTTGTGTATTGTTACTGGCCAAGAGTTGTGCTATCTTCTAGAGTTGTTGCCAAAATTTGTAATAAAAATAATTGTAGATTCATTCTAGTTTAATAAATAATCATGTATTACCGTTTTTTCCGGACTATGAGGTGCACTTAAAATCATTTCATTTTTTCAAAAATCGCCTTATAACCCAGTGTGCCTAATGTACGGAATAATTCTGGTTGTGCTTACCAACCTCAAATTAGTTTTATTTGGTACAAAGTGTAATGATAAGTGTTACCAGTACATAGTAGTCACACATAAGAGACACGTGTGGAATATGATGCCAGCAAACAACACCAAAACGTTAAATGTTCCATTGAGAATTCAGAACATTACACACGGCGCTCAAAAATCTGTCAAAATGTTTTATTACCACTTTGGTAAGCTATGAAGCCAGACACCTTGATGGATTTTCGGTGCATTGCGGCTAATGTAGTCAGACATACAAGTGTTAGACTGTTAGACAAATTATGGTGTGTGTATAAGGACCGCAAATTGGCACCCATTAGCGGACATATTATCTGGCATTTTGTTTGTCAAAATTATGCAAAATTAACTTTTCTTACCTTCTGGTATTGTCAGAGTCCCTGCAGTGTCTTGTCTTGTCAGTCTTGTCTGTCTGCGTATGGTCATGTGTGGGCGGGGTTTGGGTTCCTGGCTTCCTAGTCTGGCACACCTGGTGCTGATCAGCTCACTCACCTGCCTGCCATCAGCTAATCACCTCCACTCCACAAAAGCCCTGGCCTCCTCACACGGCGCTGCCAGATCGTTTCACAGCTCTCCAAGTGGTAACGTTTCTCGCCAGTTCTCGTAGTGTTTTGATGATCTTGTTGATCTTTTGTTTGTGCCCTTTGCTCCTGGTATCTTGTTCCTCCACTCACTATTATTTTCCTCTGCCTCCAGTGCTTACATCCTCCAAGCCTGCCAAACACATCCACTCCAGCCGACAACGCCTTTCCTTGATCCCTCGTTTGCCTAAATTAAACCCTTTGGACTTTGAATCTGCCTCTCTTGTCTGCTTTTCGGTCCGCCAGCTTGTTAAACTTTGACAGGTATCTGCTGTGTATTTGGGATCTGCATATGTCCTGAAAATGTGCGCTTGTCCGCTTATGTAGTCCATGCCGACGCCATAATAATAATATTCTTGTTATTGGACATTCATTTTCCTTTGTTGCCATTTGTAATATAAAGAAGCATAAATTATTTACTTACATCTGTCAGTAGACTCGCTATGAAAGCACTAACCACTACTGGTTGAATGAGTTTACATAATTCACCCAAGTAACTTTAGTTATTAGGGTGTTCCGGTCGGACGTTTTTTAATGGGACGGATTTCCGGTGTTGTTGTTGCACAAATGAGCCACGGATGAGGAGATGCTGCACCGTTATTGATTTAAGTAAAGTAAAGTCTTTAAAACAGTTAGCTCCATCTTTTGATACTTCTTCCACTCCCGTCCTTGCACGCTGCACCGCTACAACAAAGATGACGGGGAGAAAACGTTGCCGAAAGTGAGCCACGTAAATAAGACGCATTCTGAAGCGACTGTCAGAAAGCGACTTAAAGACGATCAGTAAGACATAATCCATGCAACATTTTGACTAAAGAACCAACTTTACATGTTATGTAGACCAAAAGGAAGTGTTTTACATTTAGAAAAAAAAAAAAATTATATGACAACTTTAATGCGCCATATAATCCGGTGCGCCTTTTGTATGAAAATAGACCTGACTGGACCCGCTCATCGGCAGTGCGCTTTGTCATGTCCTGGTGATCATGTTTAGTTTGGCTATGTCCTGTTTGGTTTTTGCACTCTGTCAATTCCTGTTTTTTTCACACCCTGCTTTGTTTCCATGACAATCCATTAGTTTTCACCTGTCCTCATCTCACGCACCTGATTCAATTGGACTCGCGCACCTGTTGTTAATCAAGTCACCTCTATTTAAGCCTGTAGTTGCCAGGCAGTCAGCCTGACGACATCACCTTCTATACACTTTTGCTGATGATCCAGGCTGCTCTTTTTCATGCTCGTTTCTTTGTCTTTTAGTTCTGCCTTTGTGCTAATTTTTGTTTTCAGAGCCAAGTTTTGTACTTCCGCTGTGAGCGCCTTTTGTTTAAACCCTTTGTTTTTGTAGTACTTTCGAGTGACATTAAAATATGTCGTTACCTTCTTGTCGTGTCCGATCCAGTCACTTTGCACCACGGGAAAACAAACCGCACCATAATCCACTCATGACAGCCTTATAATCCAGTGCGCCCTATGGTACGGAAAATAATGTACTCAAAAAGCCTTGTTATGTAGACAACAAGTAAGTGTTTTCCATTTAGAAATAAATCGGTGCGCCTTTTGTATGAAAATAGACTTGACTAGACCCGCTCATAGGCAGTGCGCTTTGTAATTTGTTCGTTAATCTGGTGCGCCCTATGGTCCAGAAAATACATTACTTAAATTACAAAAACTTGACATTTCAAATGTGCAACATTTAGTTCAGCCATCGTCGGGTGCATCAGGGACGGCAGAGAGGAGGAGTTTCGGAACCTGGTGAGGGACTTTGTTGTCTGGTGCCACACGAACGTCTTGCAGCTCAATCCGTCAAAGACCAAGGAGCTGGTCATTGACTTTGGGAGGTCGAGTCCACGGTCACAACCTATTGTGATCGAGGGAGTTGAGGTACAGACCGTGGACTCATTCAAGTACCTCGGGGTTTGGGTGGACAATAAACTGGACTGGACTGTTAACACGGACCACCAGTACAAGAAAGGACAGAGCAGGCTGTACTTCCTCAGGAGACTGCACTCCTTCAACATTTGTAGAAAACTCCTGTGGATGTACTACCACTCCGTGGTTGCCAGTGTTCTGTTCTACATGGTAGTGTACTGGGGGGGGCAGTACATCTAAGAAGGACAGCTCCAGACTTGAGAAACTGATCAGGCGGGCCGGTTGTCCAATCGGAATGAAACTGGACTCACTGGTGATGGTGGCAGAGAAGAGGACTGTGGACAAACTAGTGAGCATCCTGGATGATGCCAGTCACCCTCTGCATAGCGTTATCAGTAGCCAGAGGAGCCTGTTCAGTGCTAGACTGCTTCATCCCAAGTGCAGGACTAATAGACTCAAGAACTCCTTTGTCCCACACGCCATTAGACTGTACAACTCCTCTCTGGGACGGGGGGTATTAGGATGACAGGGGATGCAAAACATTAACAGTGCAATACGTTTTCATAACATGGTCACTACTGCCTACTTTGTCTTGTTATATTCTTATTTTACTGTTATATTGTTATTCCCATTGTTTGTATTCTTTTTGTAATATTTCTCTATTTTGTTTCCTTTTAAACCCCCATTATTTACTTTTTCAAATTTATTATTTTTTTTTTTTAAATTGATCTCAACTCTGTACACTGCTGCTGGAATTTAAATTTTCCTGAAGGAACTCTCCTGAAGGAATCAATAAAGTACTATCTATCTATCTATCTCTATTTAGTTTCACTGCCGTAAACGTACAACTAAGGCTTGGTAAAACCTTTGTGAAGCGTCAATAGACGACTGGACGATGCAATGAAAAACAACACAAACAAACTTAAAGCCAGTCGTGTTCTCTGTAATCACACAAACCCCAATCAGACCAAAGTGTCCGAACCGCACTCGACGGACTGAGGAGTATGTTCGTGTTCATGCTATTAATCTCAGGTTCACAAAAGCATCCTACAACTCAGCGGAGTGGATCATTGTAACAGCTTCAAGCTCCAGCAGGCCCCGTCGCATCGGTCGTCATCACAACCTCAAGGTGAATTCCAGACGGGGAGGAAAAACCCTTATCTGGGCTTTGTGAAACATGGTATATATCACTACCAGTCAGAAAACTAGAGAGGCAGAAAATTGGGATTTAAAGCAGACAAGACAGTTATAGTGTAGAGGAAAAGGGAGCAAACGATTGGGAGATCAAATAGCCAAATTAGCTGTGGTGTTTTCATAAAGCCAGAAAGAAGAGTAAGAGGATCAATATGAAATTATGTAAACAATTTGTTCTTTATATCACTTAAACGTAACACTCATTACTTGCTTGTTTTATTCTAAATATTAATAATTTAACTCTTGCTCAGATCTCCCCTTTTAAAGGGCAAAGTCCTCCCCGGTTCTTTTGTTCTAATGGAGGGGTGTCAAACTCAAATACAGAGTGGGCCAACATTTAAAACTGAACGAAGCCGCGGGCCGAGATTGAACAAATTAATCCATTATTGGGGACCCAAACAAGTTTTGCATTGAATATTGACCAAGCAAGGCTTATATAACTTTATAGTGACATGCAAAATCGAGTTTTAAAAAATAATAATAAAAAAATATCAATGGCATATCAAATAAAATAAAAATACAAATTGAATGCCTCTTTTCGGCGGCGGGTTTGAGTTGGGGCGGGGTTTGGTGGTAGAGGGGGTATATATTGTAGCGTCCCGGAAGAGTTAGTGATGCAAGGAGTTCTGGGTATTTGTTCGGTTGTGTTTATGTTGTGCTTATGTTCTGTTACGGTGCGGATGTTCTCCCGAAATGTGTTCGTCATTCTTTTTTGCTGTGGGTTCACAGTGTGGCGTATATTTGTAACAGTGTTAAAGTTGTTTATACGGCCACCCTCAGTGTGAGCTGTATGGCTTATGACCAAGTATGCCTTGCATACACTTGTGTGTGTCTATGAGCCGCATATATTATGTGAGTGGGCCGGCACGCTGTTTGTATGAAGGAAAAGCGGACGTGGCGACGTGTAGAGAACGCCAAAGGCAGTGCTTTTACAGCCCGCCCCCAATATTATTGTCCGGGTGGAAATCGGGAGAAATTCGGGGGGGGGCACCGAACTTCGGGTTTTTCCCGGGAAAATCGGGAGGGTTGATGAGTATGAGTATTAGTGGTGAATACGGTGTTACAGGCAGCTCTGATGTCAATTTGATATTGCCTCAAAGGCCAAGTGAAATTACACGGCGGGACAAATTTGGCCCGCGGGCCAGAGTTTGACACCCATGTTCTAATGGCTTGTGTGAGTAAAGTGAGGGGACTAGAATTGAAGCTTAAGAATGTATTCGACAAGTAGAATAAGAAAAAACAGTAGCAATACTAGTGGGGAGAGAAGATCGTTGTCAAATGAAACTGAAAGTTAACCTAAGTGTGTTTTGGACGCACACACACAAACACACCTTCATCCACGCTCGCTTTGTCTCGTTCCTGGCACCTCTTCTCAACATCTAAACCAAATAAGAGGCTGTGTATTTGCAAAAATGAAAAAACGAAGCCGGAGAGATAAAGTAAAATTAATTTGAATTTAAAAATAAAATGGTTGAAAATAAAAAATAAATCGATACATTGAAATGGTCCCTAATGTGTGAATGTGAGTGTGAATGTTGTCTGTTTATCAATCAATCAATCAATGTTTACTTATATAGCCCTAAATCACTAGTGTCTCAAAGGGCTGCACAGACCACCACGACATCCTCGGTAGGCCCACATAAGGGCAAGGAAAACTCACACCCAGTGGGACATTGGTGACAATAATGACCCAGTGGGACTGTGTAAAGAGGAGGCGACTTGTCCAGGGTGTACGCTGCCTTCCGCCCGAGTGCAGCTGGGATCGGCTCCAGCACCCCACACAACCCTGGGAGGGACAAGCGGTAGAAAATAGATGGATGGATGGATGGATGGAAAGAAATACTACATTGAACAAAATAAATAAGTAGTAGATAAAATATATAATCAAATAAAAAAACATACATATGCACATGCACAAATATGTATACTGTGCTGTACATACATACAAAAACACACACACACACACACATATATATATATATATATATATATATATATATATATATATATATATATATATATATATATATATATATATACACACAGTATATATATATATATATAAATATACACACAGTATATATATATATATATATAAAAATATATATTTATTTATATATACATATACAGTATATATATGTGTGTGTGTATATATATATATATATATATATATATATATATATATATATATATTATATATATATATATATAAATATATATTTATATTTATATATATATATATATACACGCGAATACACATATTTACATACATACACACATATACGTATACATATATGAACATACATAAATACTCACATATACATATATCCATTTAACACACATTTACCCACAGATGTACACACACATATACATATATATATATATATATATATATATATATATATATATATATATATATATATATATATATATATATATATATATATAATCCTGGGTTCAGGGTCTTTCTGAGTGGAGTTTGCATGTCCTCCCCGTGAATGCGTGGGTTCCCTCCGGGTACTCCGGCTTCCTCCCACTTCCAAAGACATGCACCTGGGGATAGGTTGATTGGCAACACTAAATTGGCCCTAGAGTGTGAATGTGAGTGTGAATGTTGTGTGTCTATCTGTGTTGGCCCTGCGATGGGGTGGCGACTTGTCCAGGGGTGTACACTGCCTTCCGCCCGATTGTAGCTCAGATAGGCACCAGCGCCCCCCGCGACCCCAAAGGTGAATAAGCGGTAGGAAATGGATGGATGGATATACATATATGTATATATATATATGTATATATACATATACACATACATATATAAATAGACATACACACAGATTTCACCGTACATATATTGTACATACATGCAGACACACATAAGCACACACACACACATATAATGAAAACAATACATTATTAAGATTTAAGTGAATAAAAAAATAAATACATTGAATTACATAAAATTAAATGAGAGGGAAAAGTGGTAGGAAATGGATGGATGGATGAATAAATTAAAAAAAAACCCTCAAGAGAGGAACCAGGGTAAGGCAATTGAGCAGCATTGCCGGGGCCCAAACATGAGGGGCAAGAAAACCCTCCCAACCCGACACCAGACGGGCCCAAACGGCCTAAGCACAGAGCGGCCCAAGCCAGACCCCGCCCCACCCATCAGGAGAAGGAGGAAGCCCATGAAGACCCGAGGCCAGAGGGATCAGGGGCTGGCCCTCGCCCGACAGCGGCAAGACCCACATCACCCCAGGCACAGCTCCCCACCTTACCACCCACAAAAGAGACAGCCCACCGCCGACCCCAAGGCGCACCCCAACCAGGCATCCCCATGCACCCCCATCTGCTAGACCACCCATGGATCAGCCCGCCAGGCCGGAACCAGGGGACACACCACAGGCCCAACCGACCTCGCGGTTGGGCCTGTAATAAAATCAATAAAATGACTGATATAAAAAAGTATAAAAGATGTTCCTCGTATAACAAGGTACACAGTCCTCACACCACCTTGCACTGCTTTCCGCTTCTACAGTTCCCTCTTCTTGTAGCCTCAATTTGCACACGAATGTAATCCCGAAGAAATGGCAGCACTGTGGAAATTGCTCAGTTCTGCTCTGGCCAGACGATGGCCCGGCTTGGAAGAAGAAATCCTCCGTCGTGTAGCGCTGACCATAAAGTACAGCAAGGTATCGACTGACATGAAAACAACTTGAAAATGCATTTGTCTGCATGAGAGGGTGACCACTGGACAAACAGGGGACATGGCAGCACAAGGTTGGAGGGCTACTGAATGCTACATATTGGAACGTGTAATATTAGATGTGTTAAAATAAACTGAGAGATATTTGATTACAGTGGAACCTCAGTTTACAAACCCAATTGGTTGTTGAACATGGTTAATAAGCCAAAACGTTTGTATACTGAAGCAGAGCTCCCCATAAGAATCAATGTAAACATTAATAATTGGTTCGAGCCTATAAGTCCCAATTTTTGGTTGATGAAGTGCGGTAGCAGCAGTCAGGAATAAAGCGCAATCAATTCAAACTAGAGATGTCTGATAATATCGGGCTGCCGATAAATGCTTTAAAATGTAATATCGTACATTATTGGTAACAATTTCAAAAAGTAACATTTATGACTTTTTAAAACCCCGCTGTGTACAAGGAGGTTGGGAGAAGTACAGAGCGCCAATAAACCTTAAAGCAGGGGTCTCAGACACATTTTGCGGCTCTCACCTTAATATGAAAGTTTAATGTTAGTGCGGCCCTCAAGTTTTTTGTGAATGGAGCTTGACAGCGTTGTGGTATTTGGGTCTAAAATGGGTCTTTCAACGTTCTGGGTTGCGTACCCCTGCATTAGTGGAAAAGCAGCAAATGAGTTAAAGCGACAGAGGCGTTGCCATGGAGAAGAGGGTTTTCTTACGTGCCTGGCTGCAGTCACACCGCAACACCTGTCCGTCAGTAATAACAGTCCCCGATAACCTGGACCAATTCAAACCGTTATATGTTTTTTTTAATTATTTAATTGGCATTGCGTCACACGATGAACACTAATTATTTCTATATGACGGCGGATAACACTCCGGGAGCCGTCACTTTTTTTTGCGTTCCCTATACCGGTACTTTCCCGACTATTATCCGCCGACCGCCGTGTTGTTGTAGGGAGGAAAAGCGGAACGACACACATTGCGGAAATGACATTTTTCTCTGTGCGTCGGCTAAATACAGATATATTCCACAACCCCAAACATGTCTTTTTCAAAGCCTGCAGTGAAGAGAAAGATTTTTAATGAGCAAAGACAAATCCAGGAAAAGCGGGAGATGCAATATTTCTTTGTTGAGTACATGGGCACCCCGACGTGTCTTATTTGCACAGAGAAAGTTGCGGTGCACAAGGGATACGATTTGAAACGTCAATATACAACTAGACATGCTGAAAGGGTATGCACCATTTTTTTTCAAGAAATATTTTCTCGCGGCCCAGCCTCACCCAGACTCTGTGTCCGGTGGCCCCCAGGTAAATTGAGTTTGAGACCCTTGCCTTAAAAGGCACTTCCTTTGCAGGCTGGCCCCGTCACATAATATGTATGGCTTTTCACACACACATGTGAATGCAAAGCATACTTAGTCAACAGCCATACAGGTCACACTGAGAGTGGCCGTATAAACAACTCTAACACTGCTACAAATACGGGCCACTCTGTGAACCCACACCAAACAAGAATGACAAACACATTTAGGGAGAACATCCGCACCGTAACACAGCATAAACACAACAGAACAAATACCCAGATCCCCTTGCAGCACTAACTCTTCCGGGACGCAACAATATACACTCCCTCTACCTTCCTACCTCAACCCCACCTCACCCCGCCCACCTCAACCTCCTTATGCTCTCTCAGGGAGAGCATGTCCCAAATGCCAAGCTGTTGTTTTGAGGCATGTTAAAAAAAACAATGCCCTTTGTGACTTCAATAAGAACTATGGCAGTGCCATGTTGGGACTTTTTTCCATAACTTGGGTTGATTTATTTTGGAAGACCTTGCTACATTGTTTAACGCATCCAGTGGGGTATGTTAAACGCTGCCTTGATGTCCAAGACAAATTTCTCCTCGGAGACAATAAAAGTAATTATTAATATTATTATTATATCTAAACAGTGGCCCAGTGGTTAGAGTGTCCGCCCTAAGATCGGAAGCTTGTGAGTCCAAACCCCGGCCGAATCATACCAAAGACTATACAAATGGGGCCCATTACCTCCATGCTTGGCACTCAGCATCAAGGGTTGGAATTGGGGGTTAAATCACCAAAAATTATTTCCGGGCGCGGCCACCGCTGCTGCCCACTGCTCCCCTCACCTCCCAGGGGGTGAACAAGGGGGTGGGTCAATGCAGAGGACAAATTTCAACACACCGAGAGTGTGTGTGACAATCATCAGTATTTTAACTTAAACTTCATATTGTCTGTATCGCACAAGTCTACTTGTTATGGGTGTGATTCGCAAACCATTCAATATGTCCCACAGAGGGTAAATTAGTAAAGTGTGAAGGGAATTATATTTATATAGCACTTTTCTCTAGTGACTCGAAGCGCGTTACATAGTGAAACCCAATATCTGAGTTACATTTTTTTAAACCAGTGTGGGTGGCACTTGGAGCAGGTGGGTAACGTGTCTTGCCCAAGAGCAAAACAACAGTGACCAGGATGGCAGACGAAGGGATCGAACCTGGAACTCTCAAGTTACTGGCACGGCCACTCTACCAACCGGGCTATACCGCCCCAATAAATGATTTTAAAGTCCAGTATGTTTTCGATTGACAAAATATCTTATTTTATTTTTATATTACAAGATTACTGAAGTAACAACTGTTCCATTAAAATTAACCAAACAAAATGAATAAAAATTGAATAGCCGTTCTTTATCGACATTTTGTCTCATGCCGTGTCTGATACCGTGTTGATGTTTCGTAAAAGCACCGTCTCACGGATTAAAAAAAGGCTCTTTTTACCTGCAAATATAATAGTTTTTTTTTGTTGAAAATAAAAGCTGTGCTGTAGAATTGGTTTTGTGTACTTTAATGAACAAGTAAGGAGGCTAAGATATACAAGCAGGACAAAGCTCGACTCTGTGTGAGGGGATGAAAAGAACATCCAGCCATCCGTTTTCTACTGCTTATTCCCTTTGAAAAGAACATGAGGATCTTTTTTTTTTTTTTTTTTTTTTGTCACACAGAACCGACCCAACTGTCAAGAGCATCCCCACAGTGACGATGAGGCAGAGCCGGAAACAAATCTGACTCAGCTCGAGATAAGAGGGAAGGAAAAAGAAGACGGAAACGAGGCTCTCGTTGACAAATTGGCTGATGAGAACGCTCCTCTCCGAGCATGTTGGTATCTTTGTAAACGGCCGACCCCTTGGAGGATCCTCCTTCCAGCGAAGCAGATCACAGCTGTATGGATTAGTACAGAACATGGATCAAGACTCAAACCAGCAAATGAGTTCATTACCACAAAAAAATGGATAGCAACGTTAAATAGGCTGAATATGTGATGATCAATTCTACTTCTTCTTCTGCTCTTACCAAAAATGCCAGAATGGTCTCGATCGGAAGGGAATCACAAACTACTGTCACGCCTGGTTGAAGTGTTCAACTTCAGCCTCAAACCTTTCGGTCTGCAACATTTTCAATTTAAGAACGTACAGCTGTTTGTTTATGTAAAACTGTTTGTTTATTTTGTTGACCACTGACCAAAGAAGTAATAAAATAGTAAAAAAAAAAAGTATTTTCGTGTGGGGAGGCGGAGCCAAAGGTGCGACGGGGAGCCCTGCCCAATATGGCGGCAAGGAGGCGGAGAATGCGGCGGAGCGACGCCGCCACAATCTAATTCAGGTGCGTGGCTCACACACCGGGAAACGATTAATCCATCTCCTCATGATGTATAAAAGGGGAGAAGGAGGAGAAATCGGGGCAGAAACAGGAGAAGAACCCGCAGCAGCTCATGAGAAATGAGAGAAACAGAGAGCCATAGACGAGGACGACGACGGCGGCTGAAAGAGCGGACCGAGAGCAAGCAGCGAAGGAAGGTGCAGAAAAGTGATCCGAGCTGCAGACAGATTTATTGCAAAATAAAGAAGTCAAACCTGCTCAAAAGCATGTCCTCCCTGGGTGGTCCATTGAACCCGCACGGCGACAGCAAGAGACTGTAACAGTCTGGTTTCAGGTTTTCTTGTCACTTCCCGTTTCATTTTGAAATGCTAACTCTCCCTCTCGTTACTGATCACTTGCCCTTCCTCGTGTGTCGTCGTTTTTCCTGATTGATTTCACCTGTTCCCCACAGGCTTAAACGTCTCGTCCTCGTTCTGTCCTGTGCCAGAGTGTCTGGTATCTTCTCGTGGGTATCTCCAGCGTTTTTTTGCCACAGTCTTGACCACAGCCTCGGGAGAGTTTGGTATGTAACTTTTTCAGGTAAGGTTAGTTTCATAGTATCGCCTCCATTGGAGTGCTTTTCGTTGTGTTTAGTAGTTTTCTATTTTAAAAAACGTTTTCCCTCTGCAGCTGGAGCGTTTTGTGTTCGTTAATAGTCTTGTAATTTTAGTGGTCAGGCTTTGGTTTGGTTTTGGATCCCTTCCGTTGTCATAAATAAAGAACTGCTTCTGAAATCCTGCGCCTGCGCTCCGAGTTCAATTTTGGTTGTGACAACTACAAGACCACGATTGGACCTTAACTCATCGATGATTCTTCAAAAGTATTCAAGTGAACCGCATTCAGAGACATCGACGATTGAACAGCAACAACCTTACTGCCACTGTTTCAATAATATCAAATACTATTTGGCTTGTTGACCAGAGTTGCTTCATTCCTCTGCCTTTCCGCAAAGCTATTCTTTTTAACAAAAAAACTATTATATTTTCAGGTCAAACAAGGAGCCTTTTTTGATCCATAAGATGGTACTATTATGACACACCAACACGGTATCAGTGCAGTGCCAATACAGCTAGTGAGTGAGCCACCCATCACTACGGAAATACACTATGTTGCCAAAAGTGTTTGGCCACCCATCCAAATGATCAGAGTCAGGTGTCCTAATCACTTGGCCTGACCACAGGTGTATATAATCAAGCACTTAGGCATGGAGACCGTTTCTACAAACATTTGTGAAAGAATGGGCCGCTCTCAGGAGCTCAGTGATTTCCAGCGTGGAACTGTCATAGGATGCCACCTGTGCGACAAATACAGTCGTGAAATTTCCTCGCTCCTAAATATCCAAATGTCGGGTTTATTATGAAAAAACGGAAGAGTTTGGGAACAACAGCAACTCAGCCATGAAAACTGACAGAGGAGTCAGCGGATGCTGAAGCGCATAGTGCAAAGATGTCGCTGACTTTCTGCACAGTCAGTTTCCTACAGAGCTCCAAACTTCATGTGAGCTTCCAATTACCTCACGTGTCGCATGCAGAGAGCTTCATGCAATGGGTTTCCATGGCCGGACAGCTGCAGCTAAGCCATACATCACCAAGTCCAAGTGGGCCCCTTCCTCTTACAGCATGACTATGCACAAAGCAAGGTCCCTAAAGACATGGATGACAGAGTCTGGTGTGGATGAACTTCACTGGGCTGCACAGAGTCCTGACCTGAACCCGATAGAACACCATTGGGATGAATTGGAACGGAGACTGAGAGCCAGGCCTTCTCGACCAACATCAGTGTGTGACCTCACCAATGCGCTTTTGGAAGAATGGTCAAAAATTCCTACAAACACACTCCACAACCTTGTGGACAGCCTTCCCAGGAGAGTTAAAGCTGTAATAGCTGCAAAAGGTGGACCGACATCATATTGAACTCTTTGGGTTAGGAAGTTCATATGTGAGTTAAAGCAGGTGGCCAAGTACTTTTGGCAATATTGTGTATTTCTTTGAGGGGAAAGGGACAATTGCAAGGGAAAAGCATGCAGTGTCATTGACAGATCCCTCAGTCTATTTCAGGGATCGGCAAACTGTCTGTTGCCTGTTTGAGTTCATAGATGTTATAGTTCATGCTTCCGAAATGGCTCCCTTTGACTTTGGGACAAAATGCTAATAAAGAATGGGTATTAAATGTGTATTCATTTTATTTGGTTAATTTTAAAGGAACATTTATTGAATATTTTGTCGATCGACGTGTACGTCATAGTCATGATCCGTGACTCGGATCATGTTTTGTTATTTTCTGTTAGTTTTTGACTCCCTTAGTTACTGTTTGTGCACCTCTGGGTTTGTTTTAGTTTCAATGAGGATTAATTGGGTTCACCTGCCTCTGGTTAGTGGTCGGCATCCTCACCTGTTATTGACCACTAATCAGAGAGCTATTTATTCACCTCTCTCGCCGCACTCGTCCTGGTTTCATTGTTTGCTTATGCAACAAGTTACGTGAGTATTGCTTATTTTTTATTTTATGCTAAGTGATAACCTTAACTTCCAGTGCAATCGGCACTCTTTTTTTCGTCGGCTTGTTTCCTGTTTTTTGTACCTCCTTTTGATTTTGGAGGAATAAATCATTTTCCTACCTGCAAGTCCTGTCCAGAGTGACAAGCTGCGACCCCCCCGCCATAACAGTCATTCAAAAACGCGGTTATTCATCCTCTTCTTAAAAGACCTAACCTCGATCCCGACCTCATGGTAAACTACCGACCGGTGTCTCACCTTCCCTTTATTTCAAAAATCCTCGAAAAAATTGTTGCGGAGCAGTTAAATGAACACTTAGCGTCTAACAATCTATGTGAAACCTTTCAATCCGGTTTCAGGGCAAATCACTCGACGGAGACAGCCCTCTCAAAAATGACTAATGATCTATTGCTAACGATGGATTCTGATGCGTCATCTATGTTGCTGCTCCTCGATCTTAGCGCTGCTTTCGATACCGTCGATCATAATATTTTATTAGAACGTATCAAAACACGAATTGGTATGTCAGACTTAGCCCTGTCTTGGTTTAACTCTTATCTTACTGATAGGATGCAGTGTGTCTCCCATAACAATGTGACCTCGGACTACGTTAAGGTAACGCGTGGAGTTCCCCAGGGTTCGGTCCTTGGCCCTGCACGCTTCAGCATCTACATGCTGCCGCTAGGTGACATCATACGCAAATACGGTGTTAGCTTTCACTGTTATGCTGATGACACCCAACTCTACATGCCCCTAAAGCTGACCAACATGCCGGATTGTAGTCAGCTGGAGGCGTGTCTTAATGAAATTAAACAATGGATGTCCGCTAACTTTTTGCAACTCAACGCCAAAAAAACGGAAATGCTGATTATCGGTCCTGCTAGACACCGAACTCTATTTAATAATACAACTCTAACATTTGACAACCAAACAATTAAACAAGGCGACACGGTAAAGAATCTGGGTATTATCTTCGACCCAACTCTCTCCTTTGAGGCACACATTAAAAGCGTTACTAAAACGGCCTTCTTTCATCTCCGCAATATCGCTAAAATTCGCTCCATTTTGTCCACTAAAGACGCTGAGATCATTATCCATGCGTTTGTTACGTCTCGCCTCGATTACTGTAACGTATTATTTTCGGGTCTCCCCATGTCTAGCATTAAAAGATTACAGTTGGTACAAAATGCGGCTGCAAGACTTTTGACAAGAACAAGAAAGTTTGATCACATTACGCCTGTACTGGCTCACCTGCACTGGCTTCCTGTGCACTTAAGATGTGACTTTAAGGTTTTACTACTTACGTATAAAATACTACACGGTCTAGCTCCATCCTATCTTGCCGATTGTATTGTACCATATGTCCCGGCAAGAAATCTGCGTTCAAAGGACTCCGGCTTATTAGTGATCCCCAAAGCCCAAAAAAAGTCTGCGGGCTGTAGAGCTTTTTCATTTCGGGCTCCAGTACTCTGGAATGCCCTCCCGGTAACAGTTCGAGATGCTACCTCAGTAGAAGCATTTAAGTCTCACCTTAAAACTCATTTGTATACTCTAGCCTTTAAATAGACTCCCTTTTTAGACCAGTTGATCTGCCGTTTCTTTTCTTTTTCTTCTATGTCCCACTCTCCTTTGTGGAGGGAGTCCGGTCCGATCCGGTGGCCATGTACTGCTCGCCTGTGTATCGGCTGGGGACATCTCTGCGCTGCTGATCCGCCTCCGCTTGGGATGGTTTCCTGCTGGCTCCGCTGTGAACGGGACTCTCGCTGCTGTGTTGGATCCGCTTTGGACTGGACTCTCGCGACTGTGTTGGATCCATTATGGATTGATCTTTCACAGTATCATGTTCTCATAGTCATCATTGTCACCGACGTCCCACTGGGTCATTATTGTCACCGATGTCTCACTGGGTGTGAGTTTTCCTTGCCCTTATGTGGGCCTACCGAGGATGTTGTAGTGGTTTGTGCAGCCCTTTGAGATACTAGTGATTTAGGGCTATATAAGTAAACATTGATTGATTGATTGATTGATCGCTTACTGCCAAGCAAGCGTATTGTTTTTTAGTGGTCAACCCCTGTTGAGTTAGTAATGGACAGATCAATGTTGTCATTCAAATAGTCAACAAAATAATGGCAAATGGATTAAACCACTGACAGTTCCGTTCATTATTAGAAGAAGTTGAAAAGCGTGTATTTCCGATCTCCTGCTGCACAACAGAGTCTCGTGGCGGTCCAGAGTGTGTCTGCCACGCGTGAAAACTCTCTGAGGACGCAAAGGGTCTCACATTTCCTGGCGAAGCCCTGCAGATACTTGAGGGAATGTTGCCGTTTGAGCATAAGAGAACCGTGTTTGCTAAAGATGTACAGAAAGAAACGCTGTCTCACTTCACCTCGACTGATGCTCAGATGAATTATTAATGAATTATGTTTATTCATCACAATATGGATTGTGTTGGATTTCAATGATGCTATTGCATAAGTTTAATGAAACCATAATGTTGAAGTCATTTTAGGGATCAAAAAGAGTTTGCTGCTCTCGGTAGGTTTTTTTTGGTAGGAAATGGGCTCAAACTTCTCTGTATGTTGAAGGTTGCCGACCCCTAGTTTCTCTAATCTCAAAAGTATCAATGTTTGGTTTTTACTCCAATTTTTCAAGAGCTAAACTCAAAGATCCAAAACATGTTTTTGGTAGGAAATGGGCTCTAGCTTCTCTGTATGTTGAAGGTTGCCGACCCCTGGTTTCTCTAAACTCAAAAGTACCAACGTTTGGTTTTTACTCCCATTTTTTAGAGCTAAACTCCAAGATCTAAAACCTGTTTTTGGAAGGAAATGGGCTCAAACTTCTCTGTATGTTGAAGGTTGCCGACCCTTAGTTTCTCTAATCTCAAAAGTATCAATGTTTGGTTTTTACTCCAATTTTTTTAGAGCTAAACTCCAAGATCTAAAACCTGTTTTTGGTAGGAAATGGGCTCAAACGTCTCTGTATGTTGAAGGTTACTGACACCTGGTTTCTCTAAACTCAAAAGTATCAATGATGGGTTTTTACTCCCATTTTTTTAGAGCTAAACTCAAAGATCTAAAACCCGTTTTTGGTAGGAAATGGTCTCAAACTTGTCCGTATGTTGAAGGTTGCCGACCCCTGGTTTCTCTAAACTCAAAAATATCAACGTTTGGTTTTTACTCCCATTTTTTTAGAGCTAAACTCAAAGATCTAAAACCTGTTTTTGGACAGAAATGGGCCCAAGCTTCTTTGTATGTTGAAGGTTGCCAACCCATGGTTTCTCTAAACTCAAAAGTATCAATGTTTGGTTTTTACTCCAATTTTTTTAGAGCTAAACCTAAAGATCTAAAACCTGTTTTTGGTAAGAAATGGGCTCAAACTTCTCTGTATGTTGAAGGTTGCTGACCCCTGGTTTCTCTAAACTCAAAAGTATCAATGATGGGTTTTTACTCCCATTTTTTTAGAGCTAAACTCAAAGATCTAAAACCTGTGTTTGGTAGGAAATTGGCTCAAACTTCTCTGTATGTTGAAGGTCGCAGACCCCTGGTTTCTCTAAACTCAAAAGTACCAACGTTTGTTTTTTACTCCCATTTTTTTTAGAACTAAACTCAAAGATCTAAAACCTGCTTTTAGTTGGAAATGGGCTCAGGCTTCTCTGTATGTTGAAGGTTGCCGACCCCTGGTCCCTCTTAATTCAAAAGTATCAATGTTTGGTTTTTACTTCGACTTTTAGAGGTAAAGTCAAATATCTAAAACCTGTTTTTTGGTAAGAAATGGGATCAAACTTCTCTGTATGTTGAAGGTTGCTGACCCCTGGTTTCTCTAAACTCAAAAATATCAAAATTTGGTTTTTACTCCCATTTTTTTAGAGCTAAACCCAAAGACCTAAAACATGTTTTTGGTAGGAAATGGGCTCAAACCTCTCTGTATGTTGTAGGTTGCCAACCCCTAGTTTCTCTAAACTCAATAGTATCAATGTTTGGTTTTTACTCTTATTTTTTTTAGAGCTAAACTCCAAGATCTAAAACCTGTTTTTGGTAGGAAATGGGCTCAAACTTCTCTGTATGTTGAAGGTTGCCGACCCCTGGTCCCTCTTAATTCAAAAGTATCAATGTTTGGTTTTTACTCCCATTTTTTAGAGCTAAACTCAAAGAATTAAAACCTTTTCTTGGTAGGAAATGGGCTCACACTTTTCTGTATGTTGAAGGTTGCCGACCCCTGGTTTCTTTAAACTCAAAAGTATCAATGTTTGGTTTTTACTTTCATTTTTTTAGAGCTAAACTCAAAGACCTAAAACCTGTTTTTGGTAGGAAATGGGCTCAAACTTCTCTGTATGTTATAGGTTGCCAACCCCTGGTTTCTCTAAACTCAATAGTATCAATGTTTGGTTTTTACTCTTATTTTTTTTAGAGCTAAACTCAAAGATCTAAAACCTGCTTTTGGTAGGAAATGGGCTCAAGCTTCTCTGTATGTTGAAGGTTGCCGAACCCTGGTCCCTCTTAATTCAAAAGTATCAATGTTTTGTTTTTACTCCAATTTTTTTAGCGCTAAACTCAAAGATCTAAAACCTGTGTTTGGTAGGAAATGGGCTCAAACTTTTCTGTATTTTGAAGGTTCCCGACCCCTGGTTTCTCTAAACTCAAAAGTATTTATGTTTGGTTTTTACTCCAATTTTTTTAGAGCTAAACCTAAAGATCTAAAACCTGTTTTTGGTAGGAAATGGCCTCAAACTTCTCTGTATGTTGAAGGTTGCTGACCCCTGGTTTCTCTAAACTCAAAAGTATAAACTTTTGGTTTTTACTACCATTTTTTTAGAGCTAAACTCAAAGATCAAAAACCTTTTTTGGTAGCAAATGGGCTCAAACTTCTCTGTATATTGAAGGTTGCCAACCCCTGGTTTTCTCTAAACTCAAAAGTATCAATGTTTGTTTTTTACTCCTATTTTTTTTAGAGCTAAACTCAAAGATGTAAAACCTGTTTTTGGTAAGAAATGGGCTCAAACTTCTCTGTATGTTGAAGGTTGCTGACCCCTGGTTTCTCTAAACTCAAAAGTATCAATGTTTGGTTTTTACTCCCATTTTTTTAGAGCTAAACTCAAAGATCTAAAACATGTTTTTGGTAGGAAATGGGCTCAAACTTCTTTGTATGTTGAAGGTTGCCAAACCATGGTTTCTCTAAACTCAAAAGTATTTATGTTTGGTTTTTACTCCAATTTTTTTAGAGCTAAACTCAAAGATCTAAAACCTGTTTTTGGTAGGAAATGGGCTCAAACATCTTTGTATGTTGAAGGTTGCCGACCCATGGTTTCTCTAAACTCAAAAGTATCAATATTTAGTTTTTACTCCCATTTTTTAGCGCTAAACTCAAAGATCTAAAACCTGTGTTTGGTAGGAAATGGGCTCAAACTTTTCTGTATTTTGAAGGTTCCCGACCCCTGGTTTCTCTAAACTCAAAAGTATTTATGTTTGTTCTTTACTCCAATTCTTTTAGAGCTAAGCCTAAAGATCTAAAACCTGTTTTTGGTAAGAAATGGGCTCAAACTTCTCTGTATGTTGAAGGTTGCCGACCCCTGGTTTCTCTAAACTCAAAAGTATCAATGTTTGGTTTTTACTCCCATTTCTTAAGAGCTAAACTCAAAGATCTAAAACCTGTTTGATGTACACAAAAGGCCTTTTTCCCTCAAGTATTGTTGACAAGTCTGTATACATTTTGTTCATGAACACTTTTTTATTCCATCTCAAGGTGCTAATTAGACAGCGCGATTATTCCAAAGTGGCAGCCTTTGAAAACGGCTACATTTGTTTTCAGGGACTTGCTAACGTGACATTAGGGAAACATCAGTGATTATGGGAACGAGGTGTCTATATTGTCCTAGATTTGTTGGCACTTGTCTTAGAACACGTGTGCAACACAAGGCCCATGGGCCAATTATGACCTGCCTCATTATATGTGTTTAATCAGTGTTAAAATAGGTCTATGTTTCTTTAAAAACAGCACTGAACATAGTGTATCAATTTCTTAAAATCAATTGTCATTTCGTCGAGCGCAGGGGTATCAAACTAATTTTAGACCGGGGGCCACATGGAGAAAAATCTACTCCCAAGTGGACCGGACTGGTAAAATGACGGCACAACAACTTCAAATTGTTTTCTTTGTTCAAAAATAGAACAAGCACATTCTGAAAATGTACAATTCATAATGAGTGTGTTTTTTTTTTACATTTACTTGTTGTGGTTAATTGTACTCTACCTTTATCTGTGGTTATTTATATTTTCTTAATAAATTGTATGATAATGTTCAGTCAGGTCATTTGTGTTAATTTTCAATCCATCAAGATAAAAAAATGATCTCAAAATCAAAGGACAGGATGCTATTTATGTAGTGTGCTCATTTTCTTCGACTGTTGTACAAAAATCATGTGGTTTATTTTATTTTTTTTTTACGTATGTAGCATCATCTACAAAGATACAAATAATTGCTGTTGCGGCATCCAGTGGACACATTTAAAACACCTGTTTCTTTCATTTAAAAATTTCGACTCATTTTTATTCTTAGCAAACTCATCCCGCGGGCCGGATAAAATCAATCAATCAAACAATGTTTATTTATATAGCCCTAAATCACAAATGTCTCCATGTTGCTGCTCCTCAATCTTAGCGCTGCTTTCGATACCGTCAATCATAATATTTTATTAGAACGTATCAAAACACGAATTGGTATGTCAGACTTAGCCCTGTCTTGGTTTAACTCTTATCTTACTGATAGGATGCAGTGTGTCTCCCATAACAATGTGACCTCGGACTACGTTAAGGTAACGTGTGGAGTTCCCCAGGGTTCGGTCCTTGGCCCTGCACTCTTCAGCATATACATGCTGCCGCTAGGTGACATCATACGCAAATACGGTATTAGCTTTCACTGTTATGCTGATGACACCCAACTCTACATGCCCCTAAAGCTGACCAACACGCCGGATTGTAGTCAGCTGGAGGCGTGTCTTAATGAAATTAAACAATGGATGTCCGCTAACTTTTTGCAACTCAACGCCAAAAAAACGGAAATGCTGATTATCGGTCCTGCTAGACACCGAACTCTATTTAATAATACAACTCTAACATTTGACAACCAAACAATTATACAAGGCGACACGGTAAAGAATCTGGGTATTATCTTCGACCCAACTCTCTCCTTTGAGGCACACATTAAAAGCGTTACTAAAACGGCCTTCTTTCATCTCCGTAACATCGCTAAAATTCGCTCCATTCTGTCCACTAAAGACGCTGAGATCATTATCCATGCGTTTGTTACGTCTCGCCTCGACTACTGTAACGTATTATTTTCGGGTCTCCCCATGTCTAGCATTAAAAGATTACAGTTGGTACAAAATGCGGCTGCTAGACTTTTGACAAGAACAAGAAAGTTTGATCACATTACGCCTGTACTGGCTCACCTGCACTGGCTTCCTGTGCACTTAAGATGTGACTTTAAGGTTTTACTACTTACGTATAAAATACTACACGGTCTAGCTCCATCTTATCTTGCCGATTGTATTGTACCATATGTCCCGGCAAGAAATCTGCGTTCAAAGGACTCCGGCTTATTAGTGATTCCCAAAGCCCAAAAAAAGTCTGCGGGCTATAGAGCATTTTCCGTTCGGGCTCCAGTACTCTGGAATACCCTCCCGGTAACAGTTCGCGATGCCACCTCAGTAGAAGCATTTAAGTCTCACCTTAAAACTCATTTGTATACTCTAGCCTTTAAATAGACTCCCTTTTTAGACCAGTTGATCTGCCGTTTCTTTTCTTTTTCTTCTATGTCCCACTCTCCCGTGTGGAGGGGGTCCGGTCCGATCCGGTGGCCATGTACTGCTCGCCTGTGTATCGGCTGGGGACATCTCTGCGCTGCTGGTCCGCCTCCGCTTGGGATGGTTTCCTGCTGGCTCCGCTGTGAACGGGACTCTCGCTGCTGTGTCTTGGATCCTCTTTGGACTGGACTCTCACGACTGTGTTGTATCCATTGTGGATTGAACTTTCACAGTATCATGTTAGACCCGCTCGACTTCCATTGCTTTCCTCCTCTCTAAGGTTCTCATAGTCATCATTGTCACCGACGTCCCACTGGGTGTGAGTTTTCCTTGCCCTTATGTGGGCCTACCGAGGATGTCGTGGTGGTCTGTGCAGCCCTTTGAGACACTAGTGATTTAGGGCTATATAAGTAAACATTGATTGATTGATTGATTGAAAGGACTGTACAAACCACTACGACTACGACATCCTCGGAAGAACCCCCATAAGGGCAAGGAAAACTCACACACAGTGGGACGCCAGTGACAATGATGACTATGAGAAACTTTGGAGAGGACCTCAAATGTGGGCAACCACCCCCCGCCTCTAGGGGACCGAAAGCAATGAATATCGAGCGGGTCTAACATGATACTGTGAAAGTTCAATCCATAGTGGCTCCAACACAGCCGCGAGAGTTTAGTTCAAACTCGATCCAAGACAGCAGCGAGAGTCCCGTACACAGGAAACCATCCCAAGCGGAGTCGGATCAGCATCGTAGAGATGTCCCCAACCGATACACAGGCGAGCGGTCCATCCTGGGTCCCGACGAGCGGTCCATCCTGGGTCTCGACTCTGGACAGCCAGTACTTCATCCATGGTCATCGGACCGGACCCCCTCCACAAGGGAGAGGGGGACAGAGGAGAAAAAAGAAAAGATGCGGCAGATCAACTGGTCTAAAAAGGGAGTCTATTTAAAGGCTAGAGTATACAAATCAGTTTTAAGGTGAGACTTAAATGCTTCTACTGAGGTAGCATCTCGAACTGTTACCGGGAGGGCATTCCAGAGTACTGGAGCCCGAACGGGAAACGCTCTATAGCCCGCAGACTTTTTTTGGGCTTTAGGAATCACTAATAAGCCGGAGTCTTTTGAACGCAGATTTCTTGCCGGGACATATGGTACAATACAATCGGCAAGATAGGATGGAGCTAGACTGTGTAGTATTTTATACGTAAGTAGTAAAACCTTAAAGTCACATCTTAAGTGCACAGGAAGCCAGTGCAGGTGAGCCAGTACAGGCGTAATATGATCAGACTTTCTTGTTCTTGTCAAAAGTCTAGCAGCCGCATTTTGTACTAACTGTAATCTGTTAATGCTAGACATGGGGAGACCTGAAAATAATACGTTACAGTGATCGAGGCGGGACGTAACAAACGCATGGATAATGATCTCAGCGTCTTTAGTGGACAAAATGGAGCGAATTTTAGTGATATTACGGGGATGAAAGAAGGCTGTTTTAGTAACGCTTTTAATGTGTGACTCAAAGGAGAGAGTTGGGTCGAAGATAATACCCAGATTTTTCTACCGAGTCACCTTGTTTAATTATTTGGTTGTCAAATGTTACAGTTGTATTATTAAATAGAGGTCGGTGTCTAGCAGGAACGATAATCAGCATTTCCGTTTTTTGGGGTGTTAAGTTGCAAAAAATTAGCGGACATCCATTGTTTAATTTCATTAAGACACGCCTCCTGTTTACGGGCCTGATTGAGCCCGCCTGGTCATACGTTTCACACCCCTGGTCTAGCGGTTCTGTTCTTCCAGGTCGGGATGATCTCGTTACGCAACTTGCGGCCGAAAAAAGCGTAGTTTGCTGCCATTTCACTTATAAAAGACAATAAAAGCGTTACTTTTAATATTTCCACGGTTGTTATTTCATCAAGAAGAGGACATATATGCTGAAACATTTGACCATACAGCATACCATGAATGTTGCGTTGTTGAACCGCGGTGATCTCATCCCAGGCAGCAGCCGTCATCTGACGTAAATACAACAGGTACTATTGTCACGGCTCGAGAGCACACCAGTGCGCAGGTATGTGTGCACTGCGCTGGGCGCGTGTCGCTCCGGCTGCGGCAAGCAGCTGCAATCAATCGGCAGCAATCAGAGCACCTGTCACTGATCAGACGACCTGCCTTCATAGGCCTGCACAACATGCAATCCCGCGCCAGAACATAGCTGATTGTTCACGTCAGCTCTATGCGCACTCTTTTGCTCCCCTGTATTTTCTCCCCCGTCGTGTTTATCGTCTCGTGTCCTCCTTGTCGTTCCAACAGCAGATCTCCGTTCCCGCGTCACGAGCTGTGTGACTCGTCTGCCCGTGTTCCCTCTGCTTCCCTGACTGCATGTTGGATCTCGACCTCCCGCCTGGACACGTACCTTTGACGCCTCTCTATCGACCCCGACTTCCTGCATATCTCACAGACCTGCGTGCTTGCCCTGCCCTTAGACTTCACCAGCTCAAAGAGAAAGTCAAAAAACACCATGGCAGCTCTGTAACTTGAATAAGTAATAAATACAGAAAGTCATTTAGCAATAGGAGTACTACCCTTTATTATATTGTGTTACATTTAGTTGCATTTATTCTGTTTTATAGTTAAATCTGGCCATTTGAGAGCAACCATTATGCAGATGTGGCCCTCTGTGAAAATGAGTTTGACACCCACATTCTGGAAGTTCTGAAATGAACCCAAGTAAGGTTGCCTGAAGACGAAGTGAATGTTGATTACCATAAGGTAAGTATGTTTTCTGACACCTGTTTTTGTTACCCAGGTTTCCCAGCAAGCCCCCATGCACGTAAAAATTAGTAACCACAAATTACTGACTAAGCCAAAAAAAAATGTAAGGCTTGCTGTGTATTGTGTTTTTATTGTTTTGTTTTTTAATAAAAAATTATAGTCATGAAAAAGCTTTCCACTTAGGTCAGTGAATTATTTAAAGGGGAACTGTTTTTTTGGGGGAATTTTGCCCATCATTCACAATTATTGAGTGGATTTTTTTGCATTTTGATTTGTAATACTCGTCTCATTGTAGGTTGCTAGCAATGCAGATAATGGTAATGATTCATTCTGCTACTAAATGACTGTAAAAATGTATCCAAAACTCACCAAAAACAATGCATTTACATGTTGTGACCTGAATATAGAGATATTGCTATAACAAGCACTAACACAAGCAAACTATTTGTAGCCCCGCCGGGATCAGAGTTATTTAGCTTTTGCAGCTACATTGTTGACATATTGAGCTACTGCATCATGATTGCCTCTAAGTTAATTCTACATTACAAATTATGCTTCTCACCTGGATAATAGAAGGTTTTAGCCATGAACCGAAAAGTTGTTCATCTGTGACATCCCACTTATGGAGACTGAGAGAAAGACACGAAAATACGTTTGTCTTCGGCAATTTTTTTTAAATTTTCGATAGTTATATGGTTATTTCTTCATCTACACGGGAATATTAGAACATCCTATCAGTCAGCATCCCTGTGAGAGGAGACATTGTACAGTAAGTGATTGTTTTGTAATACTCCCGTATAGTTCAGTCAATTCAGTATTTTACTGACAGATTATACGGTATATTAAATGAGTCATATTATTATTATTATTTTCTAAATTGAAAACACTTCCTTATGGTGTACGTAACATGTAATGGTGGTTATTTGGTAAACATGTTCTATAGGTTATGTTTTGCAGATCATCTTTAAGTCGCGAGGGCCGTCTTATTTACGTGGCTCACCTTCAACCGTTGTACCGTGCAAGGACGAAAGTGGAAAAAGTGTCTAAAGATGGAGCTAACTGTTTTAATGACATTCAGACTTTACTTAAATCAGAAACGGAGCAGCATCTCCTCATCCGGAAACAACAACACTGGAAATGTGTCCCGTGAAAAACCATCCGACTGTAACTCTAATAACTAAAGTTCCTTGGGTGAATAATGTAAACTCACAACACCGGTATGTTTTAGCGCTTTTATGGCGAGTTTACTGACGGATATAAGTAAGAACTTTACGCTACTTTATATTAGAAATGGCAACAACAGAGGATGAATGTCCCATAACAATAAGATAGAGAAAATGAAGAAGCTTATCAACTACGGCCTCGGCGCTGACGCGCAGATTTTTCCAGAATGTATGCAAATCCCAAATACAGATCAGCAGGTACCAGAAGGTAAGAAAAGTTGCTTTTACATTGATATTGCGAAACAAAACCACATAATATGCCTTACCGTATACAAAGACCACAATAATACTCCTTTGTTGAAGCACAGTACAATCCTTCAAGCGATGTGGCTTCATAGCTTACCAAAGTCGTACTAAAACATTTTATTTTATATATTAAATTGAACATTTAAATGGTAAATGAGTATAGCACTTTTCTACCTTCAAGGTACTCAAAGCACTTTGGCACTATTTCCACATTCACCCGTTGACACACACATTCACACACTGATGGAGGGAGCTGCCATGCAAGGCCCTAACCACTACCCATTAGGAGCAAGGGTGACGTGTCTTGCTCAAGGACACAACAGACGTGCGGAGGTTGGTAGAAGGTGGGGATTGGAACCAGGAACCCTCAGGTTGCTGGCACGGCCACTCTCCCAACCGTGCCACGCCGTCACTGTTAAAATGTTGGTGTTGTTTACTTGAGACCCATCACAGTGCAGCCTACATTTAATTCTAATGTTTGACTGCCATCTACTGGTCACACTTATCATTTCACCATGTACCAAATAAAATAGCTTTGAGGTGAGTAAACTCAACCAAACATATCACTTACAATAAAATTAAAGTAAAGTTAAAATGTAAAGTACCAATAATTGTCACACACACACTAGGTGTGGCGGAATTTGTCCTCTGCATTTGACCCATCCTCTTGTTCACCCCCTGGGAGGTGAGGGGAGCAGTGGGCAGCAGCGGTGCCACACCCGGGAATCATTTTTGGTGATTTAACCCCCAATTCTAACCCTTGATGCTGAGTGCCAAGCAGGGAGGTAATGGGTTCCATTTTTATAGCCTTCGGTATGACTCGGCCGGGGTTTGAACTCACAACCTACTGATCTCAGGGCGGACACTCCAACCCAGGGGTCGGGAACCTTTTTGGCTGAGAGAGCCATGAAAGCCAAATATTTTAAAGGGTATTACCGTGAGAGCCATATTATATATTTTAACACTGAATACAACTAAATGCATGCATATTTTAAGAAAGACCAACATTTTTAGAGTATAATAAGTCTTATTTTGTTTTATAACATTTTTATTCTGAAGCTATCCAATAATAAATAAAATACTTCTTATTATTGATGCGACTTCTTGAACAGGTACGGTAAAAAACGGATGGGTGGATTAAAATGCATGAGACTGTTTTATATGTTATACGTTATTTTTAACACTGATTACCAGCGGAATTATTTATTACTAATCGTGTTAGGCAGGCCTTGGCAATTATTTTAACCAGGGGCCAAATTTAGAGAAAAAAAATGTGTCTGGGGGCCGGTATATCTGATTTTTAGGAACACTAATACAAAAACTCACAATAATGTCTGATTCAATGCTAAAAAAGTTATGAGAGACTCTCTTAAAAAACCGAATGGAATTTTACATTTTTTTCACTGAACGAGACACTCAGAATGTACATGAAAATAAAGAATGTGGGATTTACAATATTAACTATGAACAATAAAACACTGAATATTGACAACACCACCTTTCGATCGACATGTTTTACCATAAAGCAAAACGCAACAAAAGTGCAACAAACACATCAAAATATGAAAGTGAGGGGGAAAAAAAACTCACTTACAATCTGATATATCTGATATATATCACTAAGCTTTAGAACTTTGTTGTAAAAACGTATTTCCGCATCTGTCCCTGACACCCGCATTTCAGGTTGACTGCTCTGGAAACACTCTGTGGAAACGCTCACCACCCACACTGCTTGGTGCCTCGTCTGAGCTGCCGTGACTTAGATTACCATAGTAACAAATTAGATTAGCATAGTAACTAATTATATTACCATAGTAACTAGTATATCATGCAAAAGAGCAGATTTCAACCATTGAATTACTTTGTATAGTTCAAGATTCACGGTCATTAGAAAACATCACTGCACATCATGATGGTAGCTACAATTTCCATCTTGAAGATCTAAAAAAATTATTTGGGAATGTCCGGTGGGCCTGATTAAAAAGCATAACGCATGTGGCCCCCGGGCCTAATTTGCCCAGGTCTGGTGTCAAGCAATGTCAGCTATGATGTATCTGAGAGCCAGATGCAGTCATCAAAAGAGCCACATCTGGCTCTAGAGCCATAGGTTCCCTACCCCTGCTCTAACCACTAGGCCACTGAGTAGGTGCACCGGGTTAGAAGGCGCACTTTCGAGTTTTGAGAAAAAACAAGGACTTTAAATGTGCCTTATAGCCTGGAAAATATGGTATGCTTTGCAAAATGAACAAGGCATTCATAATTTAAACAAGAATTGGAGGAAATATTCCCATACCTTATATGTTTTCATCCACGATTTTAATGCGAGGGGCGGTTGGTGCTGACTCGTCCTCCTGGACATTTCGTTGCACCCCTTCATGTTGGTAGTTTGTATTTTTTTGTTTAGCACTTAGCAATACTGCTACATGATGCTTGTTTCACTAAAACCAGATCCCTTTAGCACACAGCTTCTACAACTTGCTGCTTGTCCTTATACTTAGACTCAAAAACGTAAGGTTCTGGATCGTTATTTATTCCGAAATAGTCTTTGGTGGCTCTTTTGAAGTCTGCCATGATTAGTAGTGTTTTTGTTGTTGAAGGGAAAAGCGAATGTTGTGACTTTAATACATACATACCTACACTGTGTATATAAAAACGATGATGGAGGTGTTTGGATGTATTTAGAGCACTTTATAGGCGGAATAGAGCGACTGCAATGGATTCAATTGTTAGCTGACTTTTGCTGACATTTATTCATGATTTGGAATGCATAAAATAAAATAACATGATTGTGAATGATAGGACAAATTCCCTTTAGAAGATAAAAGCTTACATACAAAAAAAGAAGTCTGCACCCGCAGGAGACATCTTTATATTTCTGTTTCCTGACTGCTTATTCACTGAAATAAATGACTTCCTGACAGCTCTTTAATTTAAATTTTTCGTTTTGTGTTTCCAAATGGTTTGATTAGGGTTCCAATAAATCAGCAGGGAATCAAAGCTGCTTCACTAGTGTGCCTTTTTAGATGGTAATTTTTATTCACGACTTGCAGGAATTGTGGAGCATACAAATGGTTGAGGAGCACCTGTACAGTAATAGTCAAATCTCAGTTTGTTTTAAGACTGTCTTCGACTAAATATTTTCAGTCGAATCTGATTCGTCAGATTATTCCCATCTCAAATTTATAACAGTTTTTTAAGAGAAATTAATATTTAGTAGTGTATCTTGACTGCTCTCGCGCTTATATGAGGAAAAGGAATACAGTCTTTCATTAAAGTGAATAAAACAAAGTACACATTTGTGACTTTTTCTACCTTAAAAAAAAAAAGCTAAACCACACTTTGTGAGGACCTCGGCTGCGGCGCGTTGTGCCAAGAAGACATCATACTTGACTAAACGGAGAAAGTAAAACTCAAAAAAGTAAAAGTCGGATGATTCAACTGTGAGGTTGATAGTCGAATCAGACTCCTCCGAATCAAATCGATGCATATTCGACGAATTAAAACAGCCCAAGTTTGTTTTTAGGTTTGATTTCGATTTGATTTTTATTAAGGATCCCCATTAGCTGGTTGCCACAACGACACACTAGTCTGTCTGGGGTCCACGAACTCAATACAATTACAAATAAAAACATAATTATAACTACACAATATAGAAACAAATAAAAATCATCAATAAGCAAACAATTTACAGTCTCAGAATATCAATTACAATATAAATATAACTACACAATAATAACACCTGGGGATAGGTTGATGGGCAACCAGATGGGCAACTAAAATTGGCCCTAGTGTGTGAATGTGAGTGTGAATGTTTTCTGTCTATCTGTGTTGGCCCTGTGATGAGGTGGAGACTTGTCCAGGGTGTACGCCGCCTTCCGCCCGAATGGAGCTGAGATAGGCTCCAGAACTCCCTCCGACTCCAAAAGGGACAAGCGGTAGAAAATGGATGGATGGATACACAATAAAAAACCAAACAAAAATCATCAACAAACAAATTAATTGACAGACTCAGATAAAATATTTCCTTTCAAAAAACTGTTTACTTTCAATGCCAGTGAGAATTCGAGGCAGGTTATTCCAGAGTGATAGAGGTTTTTAAAGTAGTACATGTAAACTAATTTAGATGTAGTATTTGGTGTTTATATGTTTCTTTTTGCGGTGCGCACATTTAGGATTGAAAAATACTTGAACAGAATGGGTGGACATTTAATATTGTATTTTCTGGACCATAGGGCGCTCCGGATTATACGGCGCACTGCTGATGACCGGGTCTGGTCAGGTCTATTTTTATACAAAAGGCGCATCAGATTATAGGGCGCATTAAAGGGGTCATATTATTTTTTTTTAATTCTAAATTGAAAACAATTCCTTTTGGTCTACATAACATGTAATGGTCAACATGTTGCATGGATTATGTTTTACGGATCATCTTCAAGCCACTTTCTGACAGTCGCTGCAGGATGCGCCGTTTTGTGGCTCACTAGTATAACAAGAAGGCCGGAACTACCGTATTTTTCAGAGTAAACGTCGCTCCGGAGTATAAGTCGCACCTGCCGAAAATGCATAATAAAGAAGGAAAAAAACATATATACGTCGCACTGGAGTATAAGTCACATTTTTGGGGGAAATGTATTTGATAAAACCCAACACCAAGTATAGAAATTTGAAAGGCAATTTAAAATAAATAAAGAATAGTGAACAACAGGCTGAATAAGTGAACAATATATGGCACATAAATAACCAACTGAGAAGGTGCCTGGTATGTTAACGTAACATATTATTGTAAGAGTCATTCAAATAACTATAACATATAGAACATGCTGTGGAGAGGCGGAACCGATGTTCCGACAGAGCGGCGATGGCGGCGGCAAGGAGGCGGAGAATTCGAGCGAGCGGCGAGGCGGGGTGTGCCGGGAGCGACTCCGCAAGCGAGATCAGGTGCGTGGATCGCGCACCTGGACACAATTGACGTATCTCCTCTCAATGTATAAAAGGGGAGAAGGAGGAGAGAACGGGGCGGAAAAGGTTGGAGATCCTGCAACAGTGCATGAAGAGCGGAAGCGACAGAGAGCAGGACGCAGACTACGACGACGGGGGTGGCTGAAAGCGACCGAAGAGTGAGCAGTGGAGGAGGAGCTGAGAAGCGTCCCAGCGAGGGACTGAGCTTTATTTAAAAAAAATAAACAAAAGTAATACCTGCTCAATCATGTCCTTCCTTGGTGGTCCATGGAACCCGCACGACGGCAGGAGTCCGTCACAATGCTATATGTTTACCAAGCAATCTGTCACTCCTAATTGCTAAATGCCATGGTACTATTATGACAGGGTAATGTGTTAATAATTTCACTCATAAGTCGCTCCTGAGTATAAGTCGCACCCTTGACCAAACTATGAAAAAAAATGCTCCTTATAGTCCGAAAATATGGTATGTCCCGTGAAAAATAACGTACGACCGAAACTCTCTAATGAATAAAGTTCCTTAGATGAATAATGTTTACTCACGACACCGGTATATTTTAGCGATTTCATGGCGAGTTTACAGATATAAGTAAGAACTTTACACGACTTCATATTAAAATGGCAACAGCGGAGGATGAATGTTCCATAGCAAGAAGATATAGAAAAAGAAGAAGTTAATCGACGACCATGTCGCCACGTACTACAAAGGCGGATGGATGCACGCAAATTTTTTGGACTCACGCAGTTCCCAAATACGAATCAGCAGGTACCAGAAGGTAAGAAAAATTGCTTTTACACACTATTGCAAAACAAAACGCCAAATAATATGTCTGACCTTATTCACACACCATAATAATACTCCTATGTTGAAGCACATCGAGCGGTGCGGTTTCATAGCTTACCAAAGTCGTACTAAAACATTTTGATGGATTTTTGAGCGCCGTGTGTAATTGTATATATTTTCAATGGAACATGAATGTGAGTGGGAATGTTGTCTGTCTATCTGTATGGGCCCTATAATGAAGTGGCGACTTGTCCAGGGTGTTCCCTGTCTTGAGCCTGATTGCAGCTGAGATAGGCTCCAGCACCCCCCGCCACCCCGAAAGGGATAAGCGGTAGGAAATGGATGGATGGCATATACAATTTTGGTGTGTACTTGAGTCATATCGCAGTCAACACGTATCTCTTATGTGCGACTGCCATCATATTGCAGTCTACACGTATCTCTTTTGTGCGACTGCGATCTACTGGTTACACTTATCTTTTCACCATGTACCAGCTTCGAGGTCGGTAAGCACAACCAAAATTATTCCGTACATTAGGTGCCCCGGGTTATAAGGTGCATGTCGAGTTTTGAGAAAATGAAAGGGTTTTAGGTGCACTTTATAGTTTGAAAAGTACGGTAAGTTATCTGTCTACCACCTCAGCAGGCCACTCCACCCATCTGTACTGCGACAAGACATCCAAAAGCAAACGGAGGGCATGCAACAAGCATCAGTCCGAACGACTTGGTATAAAAATGTTTAAATTTTCACATGTGTATCCGGTTATTATCACATAATATAACTGGTCCATCACATGACTAAATGTAAATTGCTTTTTTTTAGGACATACGTTAACAGTGGATGCAGACAATGACAAGTCAGGCTTGCAAATGGATTTGCTTTTTTTATTCTAGTTGAGGAAATTAGCCAATACTTTAGGGAGTTCACACTGTGGGAAAATGGACGGGAGGCGAATCAATTCTGTATCTGACCTGTTTAGGAGCAAGACATTGATCCCTGTGAGGCAGGGTTGCTCAGCCCTACAGACTCTTCCTTGCATTTCGTTTAACTGAAAGACAAAAAAATATGTCTTGAATAACTGTCAAGCATAGTGGCGGTATTATTATGGTCTGGGGCTTTTTTTCGCTGCCAGAACTACTTAAAGTGGAACTGAATCTTTTTCTGGAATGTTGCCAATTGTTCAAAATCATTATGAAAGACATGACGTCGGATGTATTTTTTTTTTTTCAAATTCTCAATAAACGAAAATCAAAGTCTGCTTACATCAGAGCCAATTGGAGGTCCTCTATTCCGCCCATAAAAACCAATCAAAAAATTCCAAAATGCACCAACAATACTCCATTTACATTTTGTGACTTGAATATTAACCAAGTAATTAGTGATATTGTTATTATAAGCGCAAACAAACTATTTATACAAATGCCGTAATCACAAGCTTTTGTGCTAGTGTTGACATAATCAACTAATCAGCTGCTTCTTTGCTAATCAAACTGTATTGTAGATCATAAATCAAGCTTCTCACCTCGATAGTAAAAGGACGAGGATATAATCCGACATGCTGGTACACTTTGACAGCCAATTTAGACCCAGATATGGCGAGAAAACAACGAAAACATGCTTGGTTCCAACCCCCTTTTGTTCGTGAGTCTTTCTTCATCTAAATGGGAATATTTCGACACCTTAACAGTCAGCATCCTAATGACAGCAGACCCCGTACAGTAAGTGATGTGCTGCAATTTTGAAATTAATGCTTTAAATGAGAAAAATACATTAATATTAAATGTTATTATAAATTTACTCGTGTGGAGAGACGGAGCCGATGAGCCGACACCGGGCTGGGAGAGATGGTTGTCCTGACCAAGATGGCGGCCAGGAGGCGGAGCGGAGAGGCGGGGCATGCCTGGAGCGACACTGCAGCCATCAGCGTCAGGTGCGTACACCACACACCTGCGCTCAATCATTACACCTTCTGCTGCAGCATAAAAAGGGTGAGGGACGAGCAATCGTGGCAGAAGTAGGCGAGGAAACCACGGCAACGAAAGACCACGAGCAAGACGAGCGAGACCCAGACAAAGATGAGCCCCTGCAGCAGATGCAGACACCGGACACCGAAAGGTGTGCCGTGACCAGCAGGAAGAGCCCGCGCGCTGGAAAGTGGCGTGACCGAATGGCCAGAGGACGAAAGGTTTATTGAAATAATAAACACAAGTCAAACCTGCTATGATGTGTCATGTATCGATTGGCACTGCAAACCACACGACGACGGCAGGAGTCACGTCACAACTTGTTACTACATTACATGTATACTTACAGTCCAGCCCACTTGGAGAAATCCCATAACTAAATTTGCTGATGACACAACGGTGGTGGGTCCCATTACGGGGAGGATGAGTCTGCATGCAGGGATGAGGTCCTGAAACTATCAGCGTGGTGTCCAGAGAATAATCTGGCACTGAACACCACAAAAACCAAGGATCTCATCTTTGACTTCAGGAAAAACACTGCAGACCCCGCCCCTCTCTACATCAACGAGGAGGTCGAGAGAGTCAGCTCCTTCAAGTTCCTCGGCACTTCATATCTGCTGACCTCCCCTGGACCCAGAATACAACTGCGGTCATCCGGAAGGCCCAGCGGAAATTCCACTTCTGAGGGTGCTTAGGAAGAACAGACTGGAGAGACAGCTGATGGTGACCTTGTATCGCTCGGCTGTCGAGAGCCTGCTGACGTACTGCATAACAGTGTGGTACGGCAGCTGCACTGAAGCAGAAGAACAGGCGATTCAGAGGGTCATAAAGTCTGAACAAAAAATAATCGGCTGCCCCCTGCCCTCCCTGAAGGATTTACCTAACTCCCGTTGCCTCAACAAAGCAAAAAGCATCACCAATGACAGAACACACGCTGGCTTCCACCTGTTCCACCTGCTACCATGGGGCAGGCGCTAAAGGTGCATCAGAGCCAGAACAAACAGGCTCAGAGACAGCTTCTTTCCCAGAGCTGTCACCATCTTGAACTCTAACTTATAATAATAATTCACCCCTATACAATCTCATACCCTAATACCCTACTGTGCAATACTACCCTTCGAGTGCAATACGTCCAACACTGATTGTTGTTTATTACTCCGGTACTCTTGTCTTGTTCTGTATATTGTACAGTATTTTGTATTTCTATAGTGTTTTGTATATTGTACAGGATTGCTTATTATTTTTATTGGATAGTAGACTGTTTATTTCAATTGTTAGTTTTTCCTTTATTACCTCTGCCCATATTTGCTCCGACTACCACACCTTAAATTGGAGTCCTTAATCTCGTTATATGTTAATATAATGACAATAAATTCCATTCTATTCTATCATGGATACAAAACCTCAACAGAGGTTTTTGGATGTTTTTTAAGGACCTTATAGGTAGAATGAAGCGGCTCATAAAGGCCCCATTGTGGACTTTTGATCGCATTTATTTACTACCCTATTTTCTGCACCATAGGGCGCACCAGATTAAAAGGCGCACTGCCGATGAGCGGGTCTATTCAGGTCTTTTTTCAATAAAAAGGCGCACCCAATTATAAGATGCATTAAAGAGGTCATATTATGATTTATTTCTAAATGTAAAACACTTTCTTGTGGTCTACATAACATGTGATGGTGGTTCTTTGGTCAAAATGTTGCATAGATTATGTTTTGTAGATTCTCTTCAAGAGCTTCACGGTGGCAGAGGGGTTAGTGCATCTGCCTCACAATACGAAGGTCCTGCAGTCCTGGGTTCAAATCCAGGCTCGGGATCTTTCTGTGTGGAGTTTGCATGTTCCCCCCGTGAATGCGTGGGTTCCCTCCGGGTACTCCGGCTTCCTCCCACTTCCAAAAACATGCACCTGGGGATAAGTTGATTGGCAACACTAAATTGGCCCTAGTGTGTGAATGTGAGTGTGAATGTTGTCTGTCTATCTGTGTTGGCCCTGCGATGAGGTGGCGACTTGTCCAGGGTGTACCCCGCCTTCCGCCCGATTGTAGCTGAGATAGGCGCCAGCGCCCCCCGCGACCCCGAAAGGGAATAAGCGGTAGAAAAATGGATGGATGGATGGATTCTCTTCAAGCCACTTTCTGAAAGTCGTTCCAGAAAGTGTCGTTTTGTGGGCGGTCTTATTTACGTGGCTCACATTCGACAGCGTCTTCTCCCCGTCATCTTTGTTGTAGTTGTGTAGCGTGCAAGGACGGAAGTGGAAGAAGTGTCAAAAGATGGAGCTAACTGTTTCAATGACATTCAGAGCAGCAACTCCTCATCCGTGGCTCACTAGTGCAACAACACCGGAAATATGACCCATGAAATAATGTCCGACCGTAACTCTCTAATAACTAAAGTTCCTTGGGTGAATAATGTAAACTCACTACACTGGTAGTTTTCAACGCTTCCATTGGGAGATATAAGTTAGAACTTTACGCTACTTTATATTACAAATTGCAACAGCAGAAGGTGAATGCCCATAACAAAAAAAATGAGAAAAAGAAGAAGCTTATCGACTACGGCATCGGCACAGACTACAGTGGCGAATCACGCTATTCGGCCATGTCTGCCTCAGCATCGCCGGTAAAATGTGCAGACCAGCGATCAGAAGTTTCGCATTTTGTGACACTGGATCAACTTAAATCTGTCGATTGGTAAGTGTGTGTTTGGCATTAAATGTGGGAGGATGGAAACGCTGGATGTAAATATAGTTTCAAATGTACATACAGCTAGCCTAAATAGCATGTTAGCATCTATTAGCTGGCAGTCATGCCGTGACCAAATATGTCTGAATAGCACATAAGTCAAAAACATCAACTAAACTCACCTTTGTGATTTCGTTGACTTTATCGTTGCAAATGCATCTGCAGGTTATCCATACATCTCTGTGCCATGTCTGGTTTAGCATCGCCGGTAAAATGTGCAGACCCTCCGGAACATTCAATGGGGGTCTTGCGGCAGATTTCTTTGACTTCATCATTGGAAATGCATCTGCTTTGAGTGTCGCAGGATATCCACACAATCTTGCCATCTCTGTAGTGGCATAGCTTTCGTCGGTAAAGTGTGAGGAACAAACGACTGACCATTTCGCCGGCTTTCCCCACACTCTCGTATTTGGAACAAATCTAGTCCAATTTCTTGCCACTTTGGCATCTTTGGGCTAGTGGTGCAACTTGAATCCCTCCCTGTTAGTGTTGTTACACCCTCTGACAACACACCGATGAGGCATGATGTCTCCAAGGTTCCAGAAAATAGTCGAAAAAAACGAAAATTACAGAGCTGAGCCGCTGTGTTTGTAATGTGTTTGAGAAAATGGCAGCTTTATTACCTAGGTGACGTCACGTTCTGACGTCATCGCTCCGAAAGCGATAAATAGAAAGGCGTTTAATTCGCCAAAATTCACCCATTTAGAGTTTGGAAATCGGTTGAAAAAATACATGGTCTTTTTTCTGCAACATCCAGGTATATATTGATGCTTACATAGGTCTGGTGATAATGTTCCCCTTTAAATACTGCCTCTGATTAGTGCTCAAGAAGCAGGTGAGCGGGTGAGCACTAATCAGAGACAGGTGGACACAATATACAACCATGGCAACAAAACAAGGGAGTGAAAAAAAATAGGAACTTAAAGAGTCCAAAGGTCAAACAGCACATGGCCAAACAAAAACATGATCAGACATGACAAAAATAGGCCAGTTCTCCTTCAAATCAACAGTTACAGTAGGATGGAAAAGTTATCCGCATATGTCACCGTTGTCCTGATACGTGATGTACATAGAGAGCGCAGTATCTAATTGAGCCACTAGATGGCAGTAGAGTGATAAATAGTTGATAATATGTTTTGTGGTACTTTCAACTTTGACCACAGTGTCAGTTGTTATGTAGAATGGTGCTGTTCATCATTTTCAGTAGAAAATATACAGGAAGTCAGAGTTACTGTAGATCAGGGGTCCCCAAACTACGGGCCGCCAGCGTCCAAAATCCCAAGTTAAAAAAAATATATCCTTTTTTTTTAATTATTATTATTTTTTCTTTATTTGTCCTTTTTAATCCATTTTCTACCGCTTGTTACTCTCGGTGTCTCCTCGCCACTCAGGCAAAATATATTGTTTAAAAATGCATTTTCCCATCGTCAACGTGACATTATCGTGCTCGGAATATATATACACACACGTACGTACATACATACATACATACATACATACATACATACATACATACAGCCCGGCCCAAATTTTTTTAACCCCATGCGGCCCCCGAGTCAAAAAGTTTGGGGACCCCTGCTGTAGGTAGACAGCAGGGGTCTTATCTATTTTATGTTTTTTTTATTTATTTATTTAAAACCTTTTTTTATTTATTTTATTTTTATTAAATCAACATGAAAAACACAAGATGGACTTACAAATAGTGCACTAACCTAAAAAACCTCCCTTTTTCATGACAAAAACCTCCCTTTTTCATGGCAAGAAAAAAAAAAAGAAAAAAAAATCATATATATATATCCTTCATCTTTGCATATGTTTCTTATTATTTTACAAGTTTTATTAATCAGTACGCACATTTAGCTGCCGTACCGATTAATAAAACAATGTCCTTAAAATGGCTCGCTACGAGAGCAAAACGAGCTAGGGTAGCACACAGGCAGTCTGGTTTCCCTGTGAGTGACATTTTAAATTACAGGAATTTTCCTTTTTTAGCACAATTAAAAATAAGACATTTAAATTGCACCTCGATTTGTGTTGTAATGTGCAGACTGAATCAAGCGCAGCCTAATAATGATGACAAAAACATAATTATGCCATTGGGATTTGCCTGGCTGTAACTCAAAAAAGCAAAAAGTATGGTTACGGTGTTTTATTTTTTTTATTTAACATGCATACAACTTACAGTGTATTGTGGTGCATCACATATGCACTTTCAAAGGCGATATAGCAGTGGTTCCCAACCACCGGGCCGCAGAATAATTTTTTAAATTTCTTTATTTTTATTTAAAACATTGTATTATTTATTTATTTATTTTAATTTTTATTAAATCAACATGAAAAACACAAGATACGCTTACAATTAATGTACTAACCCAAAAAACCCTCCCTTTTTCATGGCAAGGAAAAAAAAAAAAAGAAAAAAAAATATATCATATGTTTTACTTGTATTTTATCCTTTATCCTTGATTATGTTTCTTATTATTTTACAAGTTTTATTATTTTCCAGCGTTCCTCCGAAGGAGCGATCTGTACCAGGGGTTATTGGCCGTGTTGTGGGGGCACTTTGTGTCAACGTCCTGGTGGCCATGGTCCGATGACATCCTTGTGCAGATGTTATTTGTGATAGTGTTTACTCACATGTCTCCTCTGTACTCAGCCATGCATTAATTTGTTCACAAATGTGTGTTTGTGTTTGGTATTTGTGTGCGTGCCAATAATGGGGGAACTGGGTCATTGGGGTATTGCTTTAAAGTATGTAAATCACTTTGCATTGCATTTATTTTATGTATGAAAAGCGGTTTATAAATAGTTTGATATGATGATTTAGAGTAATACTTTTAATGGGTCACCCCATGTCTAGCAATAAAAGATTACAGTTGGTACAAAATGCGGCTGCTAGACTTTTGACAAGAACAAGAAAGTTTGATCACATTACGCCTGTACTGGCTCACCTGCACTGGCTTCCTGTGCACTTAAGATGTGACTTTAAGGCTTTACTACTTACGTATAAAATACTACACGGTCTAGCTCCATCCTATCTTGCCGATTGTATTGTACCATATGTCCCGGCAAGAAATCTGCGTTCAAAGGACTCCGGCTTATTAGTGATTCCCAAAGCCCAAAAAAAGTCTGCGGGCTATAGAGCTTTTTCATTTCGGGCTCCAGTACTCTGGAATGCCCTCCCGGTAACAGTTCGAGAGGCCACCTCAGTAGAAGCATTTAAGTCTCACCTTAAAACTCATTTGTATACTCTAGCCTTTAAATAGACTCCCTTTTTAGACCAGTTGATCTGCCGTTTCTTTTCTTTTTCTCCTATTTCCCACTCTCCCTTGTGGAGGGGGTCCGGTCCGATCCGGTGGCCATGTACTGCTTGCCTGTGTATCGGCTGGGGACATCTCTACGCTGCTGATCCGCCTCTGCTTGGGATGGTTTCCTGCTGGCTCCGCTGTGAACGGGACTCTCGCTGCTGTGTTGGATCAGCTTTGGACTGGACTCTCGCGACTGTGTTGGATCCATTATGGATTGAACTTTCACAGTATCATGTTAGACCCGCTCGACATCCATTGCTTTCCTCTTCTCCAAGGTTCTCATAGTCATCATTGTCACCGACGTCCCACTGGGTCATTATTGTCACCGATGTCCCACTGGGTGTGAGTTTTCCTTGCCCTTATGTGGGCCTACCGAGGATGTCGTAGTGGTTTGTGCAGCCCTTTGAGACACTAGTGATTTAGGGCTATATAAGTAAACATTGATTGATTGATTGATAATATACAAAGGCAAACACTATAGCCAAAGCCAAGTTAACAATACTGTACAACTCTACTAGGAGGTGAAGGAATAAATAATGGTAAATGCAAGAGGTATTACAACAAATGTTTGTTAAAATGCAGGATGGAAAAATATTACCTATCCATGCCTCACAGAAGTAGAACCATCCTGTTTTTCCTGGTATGCAAAAACAGTTTTTGTTGCCAATATACCACAGGTAAAGAAACCGATCATTTGGCGAATCATTTACAAGCCCATTTTTTGCAATTGTTTAACAAGCTAATGCATCATTATAGTGGTTGTTTGCCATCCAAACCACCAAATTCATGCATCACTATCCTTGAAGGTGCAAGCTGTGCAGAGAAACCCTAGGAACAGTACCACATTTTTGGAGTATAAGTCGCTCCGGAGTATAAGTTGCACCTCCCAAAAATGCATAATAAAGAAGGAAAAAAAACATATATATGTCACAACATGGCTTGGACGTGGATTGTTTCTCCGACGCAGATGAGAATCAGCACGAGCGAGGCGTGGACGTGAGTACATGATATTTATTTAATAAACAAACAAACTACAAAAAAGGCAAACCAGGACGCGCTCTGTGGCGGATAATAATCTATACTAAACTTAAAACAAAACAGCACAATGGCATGACTATATACAAATAAACAAAAGATACCATCTATGGCATAAACAACAAAGCTTACTCGGCGTGGATGAAAACGAACAGCAAGGCATGAAGCAGATTATCGAGGTCGGGAAGGAGGTGCAGCATGGGTAGGGTGCGTGCGAGTGTGAAGATCCCAAAAAGCAGACAAGAAAAAGAGTGACTTAAGTAGCTATGATGATTAGTGAAAACAGGTGTGAGGCTGAGAACAGGGACGTGACATGACAGGTGAAAACTAATGAGTTGGCATGGAGACGAAAACAAACCAGGAAGTGCCAAGACAGAACTTAAATGTCCAAAAAACTAAACATAACCTGACCAAAACATAAACTTACAGCCGTGACAATATATGTCGCACTGCAGTATAAGTCACATTTTTGGGGGAAATTTATTTCATAAAATCCAATACCAAGAACAGACATTTGAAAGGCAATTTAAAATAAATAAAGAATAGTGAACAACAGGCTGAATAAGTGTACGTTATATGACGCATAAATAACCAACTGAGAAGGTGCCTGGTATGTTAACGTAACATATTATGGTAAGAGTCATTCAAATAACTATAACATATAGAAAATACTATAAGTTTACCAAACAATCTGTCACTCCTAATCGATAAATCCGATGAAATCTTATACGTCTAGTCTCTTACGTGAATGAGCTAAATAATATTATTTGATATTTTACGGTAGAGTGTTAATAATTTCACAACATAAGTCGCTCCTGAGTATAAGTCACAACCCCGGCCAAACTATGAAAAAAACTGCGACTTGTAGTCCGATACAACACATCATTGCAGATTTTGTAGGATGGCATGCTTAGAGCAGCATAACCAGTTAGCAGGTATAGTCTTCCTAATATGAACAGGAGGTCTCAGAGTCCAGATGGTAGACACCACTGACGGTGATTGAGAGCAAGACTGACCAAATGGTGATGGCCAGTTAGCGATGTTGGTGGATAAACATCAAAGGATTGGGGCCATACCAACATCCCGAAAATGGAAACAAAAAGCTTAAGTAATACCAAGGGTTGATTGATTGATTGATTGATACTTTTATTAGTAGATTGCACAGTACAGTACATATCCCGTACAATTGACCACTAAAGGGTAATACCCGAATAAGTTTTTCAACTTGTTTAAGTCGGGGTCCACGTTAATCAATTCATGGTAACAGGTTGACAGAAGAATAAGATAACATTTCAAATGTAAAGGCAAAAGTGGTGTCAGTAGTATCTTACAGTATATCTTCATCAAAAGAGCACAATTCTAGGAATATCCAAGATCCTGCACTGAACCCTCAAGATCCTGGTCCCGAGTTTGAGGGAGACACCGCCCGGGTGAGCGAGTGACGAGCCCGATAGCAATTTGCAGAAAACTGAATTCAATTGTTGAACTGACAGCTCCCATTAAAACTCGCTTGAGCACAAAACCCCCTAATCTACTTTTTTGCTAATTGGCGACATTCATAGCCAGCAACAGAAGTTCGGTTGTCATTCAGCTGATATTGAAAAGTTGCTGCTCATTACTGGATATTAACATTGAAAACATAACAATTAAGGTGGCAGTGATACATCGCATGACAAAATAGCAGCTGTGATTGTCATTGACATTGCTGTACAATTACACACTGATGATTTTCATAAGACATTAAACACTAATGAATGTGTCATTACCAACAGCTTTAGAACCATTACTCGCCTTCTTAAATCATTGAGATGGACCACTTCTTAAATTCTGAGTTCCGTATCAGTGTTGTTTCTTACATACAGCAATATGTATTCATTATGGTTGTACGGTATACCAGTATTGGTATAGTACCGCGATACTAATCAATCATTTTCGGTACTATACGTATCTGAAATATCGTGACATTGCTGGTTTACAAAAAGACGAGCATGTTCGGCGGCACACAGTCACCAAGTACTTACAAGCAGACACAGTGTGTGGACAGAAAAGGGAGAACGGATGCATTTCGGCTTGAAAACTAAAGATAAAAGTGAAGTTATAACACTGAAACACCCTGAGAAGGAGGTGTTTTAAAGAAATGGCTAGCTAGCTAACGGCTAACGGTCATCCGCCTTTGGTAGTGTTTTAGCTACTTCTAAATCACTAAACCTGGTCTCCATGGCGACAAATAAAGTACGTTTCTTACAAGTATCATCCCTGCAGGACGGGGAATAGCTAAACATGATTCACTACACACCGTAGCTCACTGGTGTCAAAATGTAAACAAACGCCAAGGGTGGATCTATACCCAACATCTACTGTAATGATATCAAGTACAGGCATCACAATATCTTCTTTCACATTTTATTTATTCATATTGTATTTATAAACTCAGGAAATATGTCCCTGGACACATGAGGACTTTGAATATGACCACTGTATGTTCCGGTAACTACTTGGTATCGGATTGATACCCAAATTTGTGGTATCTTCCAAAACTAATGTAAAGTATCAAACAACAGAAGAATAAGTGATTATTACATTTTAACATAAGCGTAGATAGAACATGTTAAAAGAGAAAGTAAGCAGATAATAACAGTAAATGAACAAGTAGATTTTAGTAATTAATTGTTCCACCACTTGTGCTTAATAATGTTGACAAAATAATAGAATGAAAAATGACACAATATGTTACTGCATATTTCAGCAGACTAGTTAGGAGCCTTTGTTTGTTTACTTACTAATAAAAGACAAGTTGTCTTATATGTTCACTATTTTATTTAAGGACAAACTTGCAATAAGAAACATATGTTTAATCTACCCTAAGATTTTTTGTTAAAATAACGCCAATAATGACATTTTTTGTGGTCCTCTTTATTTTGAAAAGTATCAAAACAATTATGGTACGGGTACCAAAATATTGGTACCGGGACAACACTAGTCGGGAGTATTACCGCATGTGGAGAGGCGGGACCGGCAGTTCGACAGTGAAGTAGGGCACGCGAGCCTGGCCCAAGATGGCGGCGAGGAGGCGTAGACAGCGAGCAAGCAGCGTGTGCTGGGAGCGATGCTGCATTCGTGATAAGGTGCACGGGGCGCCCAGCTCGGCACAATTAAATAATCTTTGCGCACTCTGTAAAAGGGCGACAGCCAGAAACGTGGAGACGAAGCCAGAGAAAAGCTGATGTGGAGCGAGCGCGGAAGAGGAAGAGAGCCGGAGGAAGACGCAGCTGCTCCCGGCTGAAAAGCGAAAGCTGAAAGGTTTTATTGAAATGATAAAACAAAAGTCACAAACTGCTCGACGTAATGTTTATCTTTGGTGGTCCATGGAACCCGGACGGTGAGAGTCGATCACACCGCAGTTTTCATTAACGTTTACAGTCTCTTTTTGTTATGACAGTATATCCTCTGAAGGCATAATACTGTAGGAATGAAACTTGGTGAGTGCACAGTTTGTATACGAGTACAACTGAGTTATTTTCAGAGAGTACATCTATTTGACACACAGTTATGTTAAATCTAATGTGTAAAAAGATATACTAAAATGGTTGTTGAAATGTGAGGTGTACGCACTTCTCTAACACACTGTAAGATGTCTTTCATCCAGAAAAAAAGCTGAAAAACTTATTGCTGCACTTCCTACCAGAAGACACTCCGCAATCCGATGACGGCATGCGCGCCGGCGAGTGGTGTGACTCATAAATATTTGTCAGACGGTGACATTTCTTCAAGAGAAGAGGGTTGGGGGGAGTCATTCTTGGGTGCTCCACTAACACTCTGATCCCGGCCGTGTACTTACATCCCACCTTTTGCTTCGGCGCCGATGTGACCTCTACTCTTGGAACATTGCCTGGTTCACATCATTTCCCTTTCATTTTTGTGTAATGAATTTGCCGCGCCACAGAAAAGCCACAAAGGTAACAGGAGAAAGACATCTTTCATATTTGAAAGGTGCTTGTGTTTCATCTTCTTTGCTGAAATTAGGTGGGGTATAGGATGCAGCATAACCAGAGGTGGGTAGAGTCGCCAAAAATTGTACTTAAAGGCCTACTGAAACCCACTACTACCGACCACGCAGTCTGATAGTTTATACATCAATGATGAAATATTAAAGGGGAACATTATCACCAAACCTATGCAAGCGTCAATATATACCTTGATGTTGCAGAAAAAAGACCATGAATTTTTTTAACCGATTTCCGAACTCTAAATAGGTGAATTTTGGCAAATTAAACGCCTTTCTGTTTATCGGTCAGAACGTGACGTCACCGAGGTAACACACCCGCCATTTTCATTATCACATTACAAACCCCGGGTCTCAGCTCTGTTATTTTCCGTTTTTTCGACTATTTTTTGGAACCTTGGAGACATCATGCCTCGTCGGTGTGTTGTCGGAGGGTGTAACAACACTGGCAGGGAAGTATTCAAGTTGCACCACTGGCAAGAAATCTGCCGCCAGACCCCCATTGAATTTGCCAGAGTGTCTGCACATTTGACCGGCGATGCTAAGACAGACATGGCACAGAGATGTATGGTTAACCTGCAGATGCATTTGCAACGATTAAGTCAACAAAATCACAAAGGTGAGTTTTGTTGATGTTGTTGATCCATCCATCCATCCATCCATCATCTTCCGCTTATCCGAGGTCGGGTCGCGGGGGCAACAGCCTAAGCAGGGAAACCCAGACTTCCCTCTCCCCAGCCACTTCGTCTAGCTCTTCCCGGGGGATCCCGAGGCGTTCCCAGGCCAGCCGGGAGACATAGTCTTCCCAACGTGTCCTGGGTCTTCCCCGTGGCCTCCTACCGGTTGGATGTGCCCTAAACACCTCCCTAGGGAGGCGTTCGGGTGGCATCCTGACCAGATGCCCGAACCACCTCATCTGGCTCCTCTCGATGTGAAGGAGCAGCGGCTTTACTTTGAGTCCCTCCCGGATGGCAGAGCTTCTCACCCTATCTCTAAGGGAGAGCCCCGCCACACGGCGGAGGAAACTCATTTCGGCCGCTTGTACCCGTGATCTTATTCTTTCGGTCATGACCCAAAGCTCATGACCATAGGTGAGGATGGGAACGTAGATCGACCGGTAAATTGAGAGCTTTGCCTTCCGGCTCAGCTCCTTCTTCACCACAACGGATCGGTACAACGTCCGCATTACTGAAGACGCCGCACCGATCCGCCTGTCGATCTCACGATCCACTCTTCCCTCACTCGTGAACAAGACTCCTAGGTACTTGAACTCCTCCACTTGGGGCAGGGTCTCCTCCCCAACCCGGGGATGGCACTCCACCCTTTTCCGGGCGAGAACCATGGACTCGGACTTGGAGGTGCTGATTCTCATTCCGGTCGCTTCACACTCGGCTGCGAACCGATCCAGCGAGAGCTGAAGATCCCGGTCAGATGAAGCCATCAGGACCACATCATCTGCAAAAAGCAGAGACCTAATCCTGCGGTTACCAAACCGGAACCCCTCAACGCCTTGACTGCGCCTAGAAATTATGTCCATAAAAATTATGAACAGAATCGGTGACAAAGGACAGCCTTGGCGGAGTCCAACCCTCACTGGAAATGTGTTCGACTTACTGCCGGCAATGATCGTACAGGGAACGGACCGCCACAATAAGACAGTCCGATACCCCATACTCTCTGAGCACTCCCCACAGGACTTCCCGAGGGACACGGTCGAATGCCTTCTCCAAGTCCACAAAGCACATGTAGACTGGTTGGGCAAACTCCCATGCACCCTCGGGAACCCTGCCGAGAGTATAGAGCTGGTCCACAGTTCCATGACTGCCAGCTAATCGATGCTAACATGCTACGCTAATCGATGCTAACATACTATTTACGCTAGCTGTATGTACATTTGAAACTAGATACCCACATTTAATGCGAAACAAACACTTACCAATCGACAGATTTAAGTTGCTCCAGTGTCACAAGATGCGAAAGTCCTGAGCGTTTGGTCCGCGCATTTTACCGGCGATGCTAATAAGGCAGGCATGCTATGAGCCACTTCATTAGGTACACCCATGCTATGGCCGAATAGCGTCAATGGCTATTTGCTCAATAGCTTCAATTTCTTCTTCAATTTCGTTTTCGCTATCTGCCTCCATAGTCCGATCATCTGTTTCAATACAACCGCCATGTTGTTTGTATTGGCAGCACTGTATGTTGTCACAGGGAAATGGACAGTCGCATCGCAAATAGCGAAAATCAAGAACTTTAAAGCTTTTTTTAGGGATATTCCGGGAGGTGTAAAATTTTGAAAAAAACTTTGAAAAATAAAACAAGCCACTGGGAACTGATTTTTATTGTTTTTAACCCTTTTGCAATTGTGATAATGTTCCCCTTTAACATTGCAACACATGCCGATACGGCCTTTTTAGTTTATTAAATTGCAATTTTACATTTCCCGCGAAGTATCCTTTTGAAAACGACGCGTGCTTTTGACGTCTCGGGTTGTAGCGGACATTTTTTTCCAGCCCGATCCAAGCTATAAGTAGTCTGCTTTAATTGCATAATTACACAGTATTATGGACATCTGTGTTGCTGAATCTTTTGCAATTTGTTCAATTAATAATGGAGACGTCAAAGTAGAAAGATGGAGGTGGGAAGCTAGCCTTTAGCCACACAAACACAGCCGGCGTTTCCTTGTTTAAAATTCCCAAAGGTGAGGCTTTACAATGGAACAGAGCGGTCAAGCGGACATGGTTCCCGACCACATGTCAACCGAAAGATTTCGGTGAGAAAATTGTGGTAATAAGTCGGGTCTTACCGTAATTATGAGCGCAGCTTGCGTCCTCCTACAGCTGCGGACTATTACCTCCTCCCACCGGACACTGGCGGTCACCACACCCGTGGCCACACCCCTCCGACTTTCAGGTACCATATAATATCACTAAAACACTAGGAACACAATAAGGAGATAGGGGATTTTCCAGAAATATCCTAGTAAATGTGTCTAATAACATCTGAATCGCTCTCACTGTCCTCGCCTTTTTTTTTTCTAGTCCTTCCCTCTCACTATCCTCATCCACAAATCTTTCATCCTCGCTCAAATTAATGGGGAAATTGTCGCTTTGTCGGTCCGAATCGCTCTAGCTGCTGGTGGCTATGATTGTAAACAATGTGAGGATGTAAGGAGCTCTACAAGCAGTGACGTCATGTGCACATCGTCTGCTACTTCCGGTAAAGGCAAAGCTTTTTTATTAGCGACCAACAGTTGCGAACTTTATCGTCGATGTTCTATACTAAATCCTTCAGCAAAAATATGGCAATATCGCGAAATGATCAAGTATGACACATAGAATGGACCTGCTATCCCAGTTTAAATAAGAAAATCTCATATCAGTAGGCCTTTAAGAGTACTGTTACAAGGGCAATATGACTCAAGTAAAAGTAAAAAGTGGTCATCCAAATGTTTAGGTAAGAATAAATATTCATTGGAAAAAACTACCTAAGTACTAAGGAGTGTTGTCCCGATACCAATATTTTGGTATGGGGACATATTTCGATACCATTTTGTATGCACCTTCATATAGCTCTAATTTTCTGATTTTTTGATAATGTCTCCTGAGTTTGGTTTGGTTGCCATGGCAGCTTATTGTTTTTATCTGGTGTTTCTGGACGCTCACATGTGTCTAATCCGAGGCACTATTTAAGCCTGCTTTTGCCAGTCAGTTGCCCTGGCGTCTTTGTTCGATTCATGCCGTGTCCACATAAGTTTTGTTACATTGCCAAGTAAGTATGGCTAGTTTCATGCCTCAGTTCCCTGAGTGTTCCAGGCCATAGTTTATGCTAAGTGTTTGCTTCATGCTCTCGTCACTTCTCTTTTCTTCTAGTCCATGCTAAGCATTTAGCTTCAAGTGCGATCGGCACCTCGTTCCTTCGCCTTGTTTTCCGTTTTTTGTACCTCTTTGAGTTTTTGTTCAAGATTAAATCATGTACCTACCCGCAAATCCTGTCCAGAGTGATCTGTTTAAATCCCGAGGGAACAAACCCGATTGTCACACACACACACACGAGGTGTGGCAAAATTATTCTCTGCAATTGACCCATCACCGTTGATCACCCCCTGGGAGGTGAGGGCAGCAGTGAGCAGCAGCGGTGGCCGCACCCGGGAATCATTTTTGGTGATTCAACCCCCAATTCCAACCCTTGATACTGAGTGTCTGGCGGGGAAGATAATGTCTTAGCATATGTGCAGCTAAAACACAAAAATCTACACATTTATGCTTTTTTTTTCTTCAGTTGGAAGTTGAATTCTTGTAGGATAAAATGTCAAAATTTCGACTGACACAGATGCTATGAATGTTTATTTTTAAATAAGTAAATATTGAACAGTTTTGATGCCTTGTCTGAACTCCATGTCACTTTTTCAAAGTGCGGTCATGTGACTGCCAGGCTTTGATTGGCGAAATGAGGTCAAACCGTTGGCGATAATGATCGTGTTCCCAAGATGCAAAAAGCCGAAGAGGCAGCATGCCGGTAAAAAAAAAATAAAAGGGCATTTAATCCCCTGACACAAAAAATAAACAAGACGAGAGCAGCTGGGACACGCTCTCGGAGAAGCCTCCACAAAAGTTAATCACATACATGACAAAGCGCCGACAAAGAAGGTAGCAAAAGGCTGAGGTTAAATAATCGTGATTGCTAACTGGAAGCAGGTGCGGGGATTAGCGCTCGGAGGCAGGCGTGAAGGTGCTGCAGGAGAACGCCAACAAAGCAGGAAAAGCCACCAAATTAAGAGCGCAAGACTGGAACTGAAACACAAACACAGGAAACCCCCGAACAAATTCAAAATAACACTTGATCTGGTGTGACAGACCATAACACATAAGTCACTAGCTTTTGATTAAAGATGATTCTCGATTAAAAAGATGCTCACAATGTACAAAACCCAAAACAAGTGAAGTTGGGACGTTGTGTAATTAGTAAATAAAAACAAAACACAATGATTTGCAAATCCTTTTCAACTTATATTCAAATGAATGAACTGCAAAGACAAGATACTTATTGTTCGAACTGAGGAACACATTTTTTTTGTTTGCAAATAACCATTAAAGGCCTACTGAAATGAGATTTTCTTATTTAAACAGGGATAGCAGCTCCATTCTATGTGTCATACTTGATCATTTCGCGATATTGCCATATTTTTGCTGAAAGGATTTAGTAGAGAAAATCGACGATAAATTTCGCCCATTTTGGTACTTCCTGAAAAAGCCTCGCCTTTACCGGAAGTCGCAGACGATGACGTCACATGTTGAGGGCTCCTCATATATTCACATTGATTTTAATGGGAGTCTCCAACAAAAACAGTTATTCGGACCGAGAAAACGACAATTTCCCCATTAATTTGAGCGAGGATGAAAGATTCGTGTTTGAGGATATTGATAGCGACGGACTAGAAAAGAAACAAATACAAAACACGATAGCATTGGGACGTATTCCGATGTTTTTAAAGACATTTACAAGGATAATTCTGGGAAATCCCTTATCTTTCTATTGTGTTGCTAGTGTTTTAGTGAGTTAAATAGTACCTTAAAGTCGGAGGGGTGTGTCCACGGCCGGGTTTTGACGCACAGTGTCTCAGGCGAGTCGACGGCAGCTACGGACGGCACAAGTTCAGCTTTTATCCGGTGAGAACTGACTTTTTAACTACAATTTTCTCACCGAAACCTGCTGGTTGACATTTGGTCCGGATTAATGTTCGCTTGACCGCGCTGTGATCCATAGTAAATTTTCATTTACGGGAATTTTAAACAAGGAATCACCATGTGTTTGTGTGGCTAAAGGCTAAAGCTTCCCAACTCCATCTTTCTACTGGGACTTCTCCATTATTAATTGAACAAATTGCAAAATATTCAGCAACACAGATCTCCAAAATACTGTGTAATTATGCCGTTAAAGCAGACGACTTTTAGCTGTGTGTGTGCGTAGCGCTCACACTTCCTAAAACCCTGTGACGTCACGCGTACACGTCATCATTAGACGACGTTTTTAAGACAAAACTCCCGGGAAATTTAAAATTGTAATTAAGTAAACTAAAAAAGCCGTATTGGCATGTGTTGCAATGTTAATATTTCATCATTGATATATAAACTATCAGACTGCATAGTGGGTAGTAGTGGGTATCAGTAGGCCTTTAACTTACAGTTTATTGGCAGCAACACATTGCAAAAAAGTTGGCACAGGGGCATTTTTACCACTGTGTTACTTGGCCTTTCCTTTTAACAACACTCAGCAAAGGTTTGGGAACTGAGGAGACCAAGCTTTTCAGGTGGAATTATTTCCCATCATTGCTTGATGAACAGCTTAAGTTGTTCAATAGTCCGGGGTCTCCGTTGCAAAAAAGCAAAATAATGCAAAACCCTGAAAATAAACCCATATTACATCCTGAAACCCTGGCTCTCATGTCGATGCTTGGGGGTCTGGAGGACCCATGGGAGGGCAACCTCCACACCATGTTTTAAGTAATGTAATAATGTTAATGATGTATGAAGGGTGCTATACAAATAAAGTTTGATTTAGTTTAAGAGAGCGAGCGAAGAAATTACTTTTTGCAAGCAGTAATCAATAGATAATAAATCAATCTATTAATGATATGAATACATGTAAAGATCGAAATGGAACTCAATTTAAAGGCGTACAATTTGTGTTTCTTCGTCACAAAAATACTTAAGTATTGTGCAACCAGAATGTATTTACAGTGTATCACATTTTGTTATGTCACAGCCATTATCCATAATGGAATCAATTATTTACTGTCCTCAAAATTCTACAAACAATACCCCATTATGGCAACATAAAAGAGACATGAAAACCAATGCCTCTCATCCATCCTGACGGAGCTTGAGAGGTGCTGCAAAGAGGAATGGCCAAGTGTGCTGAGCTTGTGGCATCATAGTCAAAAAGTCTTGAGGTTGTAATTGCTGTCAAAGGTGCATCAACAAAATATCGGAAAAAGGCGGTGAATACTTATATACATGTTTTTTCTTTAATATTTTTATATTTTAAAAAATTAGCAAAATACAAATAAAAACATTTTTACATTGTCATAGTGGGGTATTGCTTGTAGAATTTTGAGGACAAAAATGAATTTATTCCATTTTGGAATACGGCTGTAAAATAACAGAATGTGGAAAAAGTATGAATACTTCCCAAATGCAATGTGAAGTAAAATGATGTTAAAACTACCCAAATAGGTACACATTATCAAATAAACGTAGCATGTTACTATGCACCTCGGAGTATATACAAACGGACTCTTAATTAAAAAAAAATGTTGTGCAAAAAAAACAATAAATTCAAATAGTAGGTATATAATATTTGTTGTTTTTTAACAAAACCCTTATATCAGCATGCGCACTAGGGGTGTGGGAAAAATCGATTCGAATACGAATCGAATCGAATACGTTGTGTGAATCAGAATCGATTCTAATTTTAGAAAAAATCTATTTTTTTTTTTTATTATTTTTTTTTTATCAATCCAATAAACCACTACACAGCAATACCATAACAATGCAATCCAATTCCAAAACCAAACCTGACCCAGCAACACTCAGATATGCAATAAACAGAGCAATTAAGAGAAATAAACACGACACAGAACAAACCTAAAGTAATGAAACAAAAATGAATATCATCAACAACAGTATTAATATTAGTTATGATTTCAGCATAGCAGTGATTAAAAATCCCTCATTGACATTATCATTAGACATTTATAAAAATATAAAAAAGAACAATAGTGTCACAGTGGCTTACACTTGCATCCCATCTCATAAGCTTGACAACACACTGTGTCCAATATTTTCACAAAGATAAAAAAAATCATATTTTTGGTTCGTTTAATAGTTAAAACAAATTTGCATAATTGCAATCAGTTGATAAAACATTGACCATTACAATTATAAAAGCTTTTTAAAAAAAACATATACTACTCTGCTATAATGTCAGCAGACTGGGGTAGATCCTGCTGAAATCCTCTGTATTGAATGAATACAGAACCGTTCTGAATCGGAAAAATATCGTTTTTGAATCCAAAAAAGCGATATATTATCGAATCGTGACCCCAAGAATCGATATTGAATCAAATTGTTGGACACCCAAAATTCCGCAGCCTTAATGCGCACACAACACAAAAACCATCTTGACAGTGTTTGTTGGCAGGAGGACAGTGACAAAACTATCCAATGATATGATGACTACATTGGTTTTGCATTTAAAGTCAAAGATACATCCCTGAAGAAGCACGGGGTGAAGAGGGTAAAGACGTGGCTGTGACTGACTGATTAAAATGACATTCAGTGTGTCAGATGTGGTTCGCCACGCTCACCCACTGCCACTAATCGACGGGGGTTTATCAGCCTAAAGTAGTTCACTGGCCCTCTGAAATGGCACTGTTAATGGCTCAGCTACAGTATATGGATGTGTGTGTATGCGTGTGCACACACACACACACACACACACACACACACACACACACACACACACACACACACACACACACACACACACACACACGCACACACACCTCAGTTCTACATGGGTTTGTAGGGAATTACAATGCAAATGATTTCTTCAATGAACCACAACAATCTGCAAAGTGCTTGCAGATATTACCCAAGACATCCAGCCATTCATTTGCTAACGCTTGTGCAGTTCTGATTTGCGGTGTGGTGCTGGAGCTGCATTCGGGCAGAAGGCGGTGTACACCCTGGACAAGTCAACACCTCATCGCAGGGCCAACACAGATAGAAAGACAACATTCAAACTCACATTCACACACTAGTGCCAATTTTCAATCAATCAATCAATTTTAGTGTTGCCAATCAACCTATCCCCAGGTGCATGTCTTTGGAGGTGCTAAGAAGCCGTAGTACCCGGAGGGAACCCACGCAGTCAAGGGGAGAACATGCAAACTCCACACAGAAAGATCCAGAGCGCAGGATCGAACCCAGGACCTTCCTATTGTGAGGCAGACGCACTAACCCAGACCTGGGCATATTAAGGCCAAAGGGCCACATGCGGCCTGTTGAGCTTTTCAATCCAGCCCGCAGGCCATTCCCAATTTTTTTTTTTCGATCTTTAAGATGGAAACTGTAGCTGCCATTATGATGTGCACTCATGTTTTCTAATGACCGTAAGTCTTCAATTATACAAAGTATTTCAATGGTTGGAATCTGCACTTATGGATGATATACCAGTTACTGTGGTCATCTAATTAGTTACTATGGTAATGTAAGTCACAGCAGCTCAGACGAGGCACCAAGCAGTGTGGGTGGGGAGCGTTTCCACAGACGCGAAAGGAGATTTTCACAACAAAGTTCTAAAGCTTGTCAGAGTTAGTTGTTGACAAACCCCAAGATGCAGGGATGGAAGCAGGCATAGAATAAGGAAACATGGCTTTAATATAAAAAACTACAACAAAACCAAACAAAGGGTTCAAACCAAAAGCGCGCACGTGGGCGGATAACAAACAAAAGGCCTAGCGTGGAAGCTAACAGGTAAAAACTGGAAAAGCTAATGGCTAACAAAAAAACACGAAACAAAAGAGCTAGGAGAAAACAAATTACAAATAGCTAACAGGAACAGCTTACCGCTATGACTACAAGGACAAATAGTAGCACGTCAGGTAGTAGTTGTAATAAAGACATCAACACGGCATGACAGGTAGCAACGATACAAGCGCGACAATAATCCAGCACTGACTGGAGGAACTAAGCAAGTAAAATAGGAGCGGGCTGATTGACCACGGGTGTGGCCAGGTGCCTATCAGCCGCGGCTGAGGGAAAACAGCACACAGGGAGACAAACAGGAAGCTGAACCAAAATAAGAGTGCTGACAGGAAATACTAAAAACACAGAGAAAAAACTAAAACACAAACAAACTGTCAGTGGCAAGCCTGACAAAGCTTAGTGATGTATCAGATATATCAGATTGTAGGTGGGTTTATTTTGTACCCTTCATGTTCATATGTCACTGTGTGTTGCATATTTGTTAGGTTTCACTTGATTGTAAAATGTGTCGATCGAAAAGGGGGTGTGACGTTCATATTTTGTCAATATTCACTGTTTTATCCTTCATAGCAAAAAGGCAAAATTCCATTGTGTTTTTTAAGGCGGTCTGTCACAACGTTTTTAGCACTCAATCAGATATTATTGTGATGTTTTGTATCAGTGTTCATAAAAATAGATATACCGGCCCCCAGACACATTTTTTTCCTCTAAATGTGGCCCCCAAAGTCAAAAAAATTGCCCAGGCCTGCACTAACCCCTATTCCACCATGCTGCATTACCCAAGACAACAATTGTCAATGTTTTTTTTTTATATAAAGTATATATATATATATATATATATATATATATATATATATATATATATATATATATATATATATATATATATATATATATATATATACACAGTGTAAAATGAAATTGTACAATAGGTTATGTTCATATTTAGGAACAGTAACAGTTTTAACAGTCTTTATTACCTCGAGAGGAACAAAAAAAAGACTGGAAATCTTTATACTGAGCAAACTCCTACCGCCGGCCGGATAAAACCTGTTCCGTACCTTTGACACCCTGGAATAAATAGTCTGTGGTTCGCTTTATTACAACTGTGGAGAGACGGAGCCGACGAGCCGACAGCGCGATAGGACAAACGCCGGTCCTACCTGAGATGGAAGAAGCGGGACGCACTCAGAGCGACGCTGCAGCCAACCAAGTCAGGTGCGTAAGCGACACACCTGTGCTCAATCTCTGCATATGCTGTTGCAGTACAAAAGGGGCGAAGGAGGAACGATCGGGGCAGAAGTAGGAGAAGGAACACGCGAAAAAAACGACCACGAGCACGACGAACGAGACCCAGATCACGATGAGCCCCCGCACCAGACGCAGCTACCTTACACCGAAAGATGGGCCGCGACCAGCAGGAAGAGCCCGCGCGCCAGAAAGTGGCGCGACCGAATGGCAAGAAGATGACATGGTTATAGAAATAATAAACACAAGTCAAACGTGCTACAATGCGTCTTGTATCGAGTGTCACAGCAACCCACACGGTGACAGCAGGAAGTCCGTCGCACAGACCTTTGTAAAAAGTCTGCGATGTCGGCGCTACAGAACGGCGGTAGGGATCGCCGGACTGTGGATGGCGGTTTTTGTTCAGCAGCAGTGGAAATCCAGGGGTAAGTGTTCGAAAAACAAGAGACTTTCACAACAAAAGGCGGTTTTCAAGCTCTGGCTTCTCCTTGGCAATATTGGCAGCTATGACTCCCGCTAGACTTTAACATAAAACATAATAATACCATATGACACACACGCACACACACTATTGTTAATCCTGGGCTGTGTGTCAGCTGGCGTTTTCTATTCTAGTGGGAAATGGTCTGTGACAGACATTACTGCAGCACACACACTGTGAATAAGAAAGTAGTCCCCGTTTCTATGCTGGAAACACAGTCAAGGTTACAATCCTCTGCTCCTCTAAAACATGAGGTACTCTATATAACCAATATATGCCGTAATAGAGGCAGAAAGATGCATAAATAAGCAGGTAGATAATAAACCGACAGGTAGATGGATACATAGAAACATAACTGACATGTTGTGCAGCTAACAGACTGTTAATCAGTAGATTTCGTTCTCTTGCATAAGGCGAGTAGGAGGTTTTGGCAAGGGAACACTTCCTACTCATGACAACACCGAGTGCATTCTAATGGGAACGAGTGAAGCAGTAGTCCCATCAGTCCTTCATTAACTCACAGAGCTGCATAAGCTTTAAATCTTACTACACTACGGAGTTTCTTCTTTGTAAAAGGACCCACTTCGCATGCACCTTCATATAGCTCCCATTTTTAAACATCCGTACGTGCTGGTGTGCACGTGCATTGGTATATTTGCACATACCATGTGATAAACATACACTATATTGCCAAAAGTATTTGGTCATGTGTCTTTACTCACATATAAACTTAAAGTGCCATCCCATGGAATTGTCCAAAATGTTTTGGTTTTCCTGGAGCATCCGTTTACTGGAACTAAGGGGCCAAGCCCAACTCATGAAAAAAACCAACCCCACACCATAATTCCTCCTCCACCAAATTTCACACTCGACACAATGCAGTCCGAAATATAGTGTTCTCCTGGCAGCCTCCAAACCCAGACCGGTCCATCAGATTGCCGGATGGAAAAGCGTGATTCATCACTGCTCGAGAGTCCAGTGGCGACGTGCTTTTCACCAGTGGTTCTCAACCTTTTTTCAGTGATGTACCCCCTGTGAAAATGTATTTAAATCAAGTATCCCCTAATCAGAGCAAAGCATTTTTGGTTGAAAAAAAAGAGATAAAGAAATAAAATACAGCACTATGTCACCAGTTTCTGATATATTAAATTGTATAATAGTGCAAAATATTTGTCATTTGTAGTGGTATTTTTTGAACTATTTGGAAAAAAAAGATACAAAAATAACTAAAAACTTGTTGAAAAATAAACAGGTGACTCAATTATAAATAAAGATTTCTACACATAGAAGTAATCATCAACTTAAAGTGCCCTCTTTGGGGATTGTAATAGAGATCCATCGGGATTCATGAACTTAATTCTAAACATTTCTTCACAAAAACATCAATATTTATGGAACATGTCCACATAAAATCTAGCTGTCAACACTGAATATTGCATTGTTGCATTTCTTTTCACAGTTTATGAACTTACATTCATATTTTGTTGAAGTATTATTCAATAAATATATGTATAAAGGATTGTTTAATTGTTGCTATTTTTAGATTATTATTTTTTTAAATCTCACGTACCCCTTGGCATACCTTCAAGTACAAGTACCCCCATTTGAGAACCACTGCTTTACACCACTGCATCCGACACTTTGCATTGGACTTGGTGATGTAAGGCTTAGATTCAGCTGCACGGCCATGGAAACCCATTCCATGAAGCTCTCTGCGTACTGTACGTGGGCTATTTGGAAGGTCACATGAAGTTTGGAGCTCCGTAGCAACTGACTGTGCAGAAAGTCTTTGCACTATGCACTTCAGCATCCGCTGACCCCTCTCTTGTCAGTTTACGTTGCCTACCACTTGGTGGCTGAGTTGCTGTTGTTCCCAAACTCTTCACTTTACTTATAATAAAGTTGACTTTGGAATATTTAGGAGCGAGGAAATTTCACGACTGGATTTGTTGCACAGGTGGCATCCTATGACAGTTCCACGCCGGCCTATTCTTTCACAAGTGTTTGTAGAAACAGCCTCCATGCCTAAGTGCTTGACTTTATACACCTGGCCAAGTGATTAGGACACCAGATTGTCATCATTTGGATGGATGGCCAAATACCCCTGGCAATATAGTGTATATCCCACTAAGATGATTCATGCCCTATTATTTTCACCAGAATAATCAAACTGCCTGTTCGTCCTAAATATGGACACTAATAAGATGGAAATGCCACATTAATAACATAATATATCTTCACTTGGCACTTGTTACATTTCACAAGCACAAACCTGTTCTTGAAACCCAGGTTTCAAAATACTAACCAAGATTTGAAAGAATGGCCATTTCTTTGCTGTTTCTCAGTTGGCTATAAGTTACGCCGCATTACCCTGCAGCAGCATGATTTTTTTTTTCTATCTTTGAGGTGTATCGTCATTGACAATGCAGTTTTTCCTGTTATTAGTTTATGCCTTTTACTGTTATATAACAGAAGATAAAGCAACCCCTTAAGGGCATGTTTGGAGCATTTACCACGATTTTCCAGAGGGAGCTAACCTAACCCTCTTCTAGGATCTAATGACGTAGCTATGCACATTAGATTTAGGTGTAGCTAATGATACCAATTTGGATAGGCTTTTTGTATATCAGAATCACAATCAGAATCAAAAATACTTTAATAATCCCCGAGCGGAAATTAAGATTTTCAGCTCAACCTGCCACGTACAAGGGGTCGCAGTTTTCTGTAAGGTTTGTTGCCCCGGGATGCAAACGGAACACTCCGGACAGGACTTGCAGGTAGGAGCATGATTTATTTTTGAAAATCAAAGCAGTACAAAACAGAAAACAAGCCGAGGTGACAACGTGCCAATCGCTCTCCAAGCTAAAGCTACCACTTAGCATAGACTAAAGACAAGCAATACTCATGTAACAGGTGCATGAAGCAAACAAAGAAGCCAGGCTGACTCACCGGCAAAGGCAGGATTAAATAGTTCCTCTGGTTAGTGCTCGGGAAACAGGTGAGCGTCCCGAGCACCAATCAGAGACAAGTGGAAACAATAAGAGTTGTAACGAATCAACGGCCTCGTCATTCCGACCAAAGAGCGGAAGTGTAGGGACCCAATTGGTAAAGTGGAGGGTGTTACCTCCGACATACATCGGCCCTGGATGGAACGTTTCCCTAGCGCTCCTCGACCACGGTCTGGGAGCCGACATGGTGCAACATGATGTTTCTTGGTTCCTGGTGAGGCTGGATCTTTGAAAATGAGTGCACCCGGTCATAAAGGGGTTCTTTTTCTTAGCCCGTTTACATGGCGTGCAAAACATCTTTCCATCTTCAGAAGTGAGCCATTTGCTAGAAAGTGGCTCCTGAAGTCCCTTTTCATTGAAGCTTCACTTCTTGGGTTTATTGCTCGCCATGACCAAAACAAAAACACGCAGAAGTTGGTAAAAAAAAATAAATAAAGATCTGAGTCGTGCTAATGAACGGATTTCCGGAAATGCGCGTCATTTCTGATTTCAATGCGTAAAAAGACACAAAAAGTGCATTAACGCCAACCGTGAAATCATATATTTACAGTTTCTCATTAGGACGTGTTCAAAAAGGAATAGGGAGAAGCAGATCTTATTTATTACTGCGCCCTTTTCTGTTTCATAACAATTTAGAACAGAGATTAAACAATTTTGGTTCCAGTAATGATCCCTGGGGTACGCCACAAGATATACTTAAAGCTGCATAGCTTTCTTCTCAACCTGCCAACAATCCATTTGCTGACAATTCCCTCACTTAACAAAAGGGCTGTAGTAGCTAGCCACCCATAAAATGTAATGTCAGAGTAAGAAACAGATGTCCCTGGTGGCTGGTATAACTTCTCACTACCATGATTGAGTTGCCATGGATACAGGACTCAATGTCACAATGTACTTAAACAGACACCACTTGGCAATTTCACACTACATAGCTCTGTGTTTGTAGGGAAGAAAAAAAAAAAAACTGTGTGGGAAATGCCCTGCAGTCCCTCTCACTCTAAAACTATCTTCACATCTGAAAACTACTGTGGTCTGCTTGCAAAAGTCCCTAAACCGCAGTTAATATCTGTTGATATCTGGAAATACATTATAAAATATATAGTTACATTGTCAAAGTTAACGCATGCAATTAATCACAAAACATTCTCTAATTAATCATGTGTGAACGTAAATTACTCGTGTAATTATTTTTTTAAACGCACAGGCTCCTTTACCCTAACTGCCGGGCGGTGCCAGGCTTGCAGACGTCCACCTTTGAGGCCATGTGAACCTCCGGGAACACCGTTCTACATCTGTTCCGCCCCTTCGCACATTGCATAAGTAGGGGATTGCAATAGAGGTAATTGAAAGGGTAATTATTTCGGTTACTAGAAATCACCATAGTAATATAGTTATTAAAATTAGAGCCAAAATAATGTGATATCAAACCTAATATTAACAACTCAATTGTTAATATCAAACAGCTCAATTTTTGTTTCATCTGACCACAGAACTTTCCTCCAAAAGGTCTTATCTTTGTCCATGTGATGTCAGATGAAACACGAATGGAGCTGTATGAAATATGTTTGGAGGAGAAAAGGTAAGGCCTTTAATCCCAGAAACACCACACCTACCATCAAGCATGGTGGTGGTAGTATTATGCTCTGGGCCTGTTTTGCTGCCAATGCAGTGGTGCTTTACAGAGAGTAAAAGTGACAATGAAAACGGAGGGTTACCTCCAAATTCTTCAGGACAAACTAAAATTATAAGCCCGGAGGTTGGGTCTTGGGCGCGGTTGGGTGTTCCAACAGGACAATGACCCGAAACACACGTCAAAAATGGTAAAGTAATGGCTAAATCAGGCTAGAATTTGGGTTTTAGAATGGCCTTTACAAAATTTTGACTTAAACGTGTGGACAATGCTGACAAAACAAGTCTATGTCAGAAAACCAACACATTTATCTGAACTGCCACTTTTGTCAATAGGAGTGGTCAAAAATTCAACCAGAAGTGTTAGAACGGGGGTTATGGTGTTGTTTGTTTTCCCGCAATGCAAAGGAAGGTGACGGGACATGGCGTGACGGTAAATACATATTTTAATTTATCTATAAAAAAGGTGCAAACTCAAGGGGCGCACAAGGCGGAGAACAAACTTGGCTAAAAAAACAAAAACTACCACAAAAGCAAAACAAACTTAGGACATGAAAAACTCGCTAACTGTGACTTGAATAAACAACATTTACGTGCGGGGCATGAAGCATGAACTACGGCATGAAGAACATGAACAGAAAATGGAACAACAACAATGACGCCAGGCCGCCTGGCAACTACAAGCTTAAATAATAATGACGTGATTAACACAGGTGCGTGAGTCCAAATGAATCAGGGTAAACTAATGGTTGTCATGGTGACAAAACAAACACGAGTGCACAATGAGTACAAAACCAAACAGAACGTGACCACAAAACATGACAACAAGCTTACCAGAAGTGTGTGGATGGCTTCCAAAAGCGCCTTATTGCAGTGAAACTTGCCAAGGGACATGTAACCAAATATTAAAGGCCTACTGAAACCCACTACTACCGACCACGCAGTCTGATAGTTTATATATCAATGATACATTCTTAACATTGCAACACATGCCAATACAGACGGTTTAGTTTACTAAATTACAATTTTAAATTTCCCGCGGAGTTTCTTGTTGAAAACGTCGCGGAATGATGAAGCGTATGATGACGTTATAGGTTGGAGCGGACATATTAGCCCAACACCACTTACGGCTAAAAGTCATCTCTTTTCATCGCATAATTACACAGTAATTTGGACATCTGTGTCGCTGAATCTTTTGCAATTTGTTCAATTAATAATGGAGAAGTCAAATAAGAATGTTGTTGGTGGAAAGCGGTGTATTGCAGCTGCCTTTAGCACCGAGACACAGCCGCCGTTTCGTTGTTTGTTGTGAAGCTTCAACACAGAGTGGTCAAGCGAACATGTTTCTCTACCTCAACCAGCATGTTTTTGGATGGGAAACTTGTGATATTAAGTCTGCTCTTACCGGAGACATCAGTGGATTACTGGACCTCCTCCTGCAGCAGCTGTCAAAAAAGACAGCTGTGAGCTTGGCTTCTCCATGGCTTCCATCAAAGACACGAGCGTTCACTGCAGCCATCCGACTTTGAGGTATGACTTTACAATCTCACTAAAACACTATTAATAATAAGCAGGTAAGGGATCTTCCATAATTATCCTAGTAAATGTGTGTAATTACATCTGAAACGCTCACACTGCTGCCGCCCGGAGCCGTCGCTTTTTTTTTTTTCGTGCTTCACTCTGACTTTCCTTATCCACAAATCTTTCATCCTCGCTCAAATTAATGGGGAAATCGTCGCTTTTGTCGGTCCGAATAGCTCTTGCTGCTTGATGCTATGATTATAAACAATGTGAGGATGTGAGGAACCCTACAACCCTTGACGTCACACGCACATCGTCTGCTACTTCCGGTAGAGGCAAGGCTTTTTTATTAGCGACCAAAAGTTGCAAACTTTATCGTCGATGTTCTCTACTAAACCCTCTCAGCAAAAATATGGCAATATCGCGAAATGATCAAGTATGACACATAGAATGGACCTGCTGTCCCCGTTTAAATAAGAATATCTCATTTCAGTAGGCCTTTAACATTGCTGTATGTATACTTTTGACCCAGCAGATTTGGTCACATTTTAAGTAAACCGAAAATCAATTCATAAAAGAACCAAACTTCATGGATGCTTTTTATAACCAACAAGTATGTGCTCCAATCACTTTATCGTAAACAAATAAGAGTTGTAGAAATTATTGGAAACTCAAGACAGCCATGACATTATGTCCTGTATAAGTGTATGTAAACTTTTGACCACGACCGTATCTGTTGACAATGAAAAAACACTAAAAGGGAAAAACACAGACAGTGATGACACGTCGTTACGACTTAATCAGCACAGAGTGTCTGACAGCAAAAAAAAAAAACAACGTACTTCTTTTCACCTTCACGTCGTCATCACCATCAAGTCTCCCTGCAAGTTATAGTGGGCCTAATTTGAGCTGTCAAGGGTGCAATGTTTGTATAATTACACAGCACTCCAGTATAAGGAAGGTGTGTGCAGGCAAGTGTGTCAGTGCTTTTACAAGACTGTCACTGCGCACAATCCGCCGGTCTAGCCAGAGCCCATGTGGGAAATCTGGCATCATTAAGCAGCTGGGCAGCATCCATCTGGCAAGCGGGGGACAGGTGCAGCAACGATAATAAAAGAAGACATCTACAACCTGACGCACGTGCTACAGTACGTGTAATCAGACCGCACAATCAAATGAGTCACATTCGGCCGTATTGAAAGAAGCACCTATTTTTTTTTTTTTTTTTCTGTCCATTCGTTTTTCTTTCTTCCAAAAAAGCCCGGACTAATAGCGGGATATGTGTCCCAGTGGAGGCATTCTGACCCCAAAACACACTGCCCTGACACACTTGACTCACTCTGGTCCACTGAGCTCTGAACAGATCTCCAACATGCCTGCCTACTACCCACAGGAGAGATTAAACACTGCTGCCCCCACATTGCAACCACTAGGCGCCGATCTACATTTTCTGCCAGTGGGCGCTCGGCAGAAGTGGGTAGAGTAGCCAGAAATTGTACTCAAGTAAGAGTACTGTCACTTTAGAGATTTATTACTCTAGTAAAAGTAAGGAGTAGTCACCCAAATATTTACTTGAGTAAAAGTAAAAAGTATGTTGTGAAAAAACTACTCAAGTACTGAGTAACTGATGAGTAACCTGTTCGTTTAATGATGACGGCAACAAATAATGCGCAAAATCATAAAAATAGCAATGAGCAAATTCAGAGCCAGGAATATCTCTTAAGCAACTAAAACAATAATATATATTAAATAATAATACATTAAAATTATTAGACATTATTAACTGGGTGTATGAAATAGTCAGGGTTGTCATGGATGCAAAGGATTCTGGGTATTTGTTGTCTTGCGTTTATGCTGTGTTACTGGGAGGATGTTCTCCCGAAATGTGTTTGTCATTCTTGTTTGGTGTGGCTTCACAGCGTTGCATATCTTGCGAAGAGTGTTAAAATTGTTTATATCACAACCATTAGTCTACTCTGTGTCACCCAGTATGCCTTGCAGTCGTGTGCATGTGTCTGCGGAAGCCACACACAACATGTTGCTGGTCTGATAAGCAGATCGTACGTGCTATAGAAGGCGACAAAACCAATGGCTTCTTAGCACGCCCTAAGACTTATTAACTGGGTGACTGCTAGCAGTCATTCTAGAGAATGTTTGCGTCTCTTATTGTCTTCTTCACTTTGTGGCACGGGTCCTAAATGACTCTTTGAATGGTAAAGGAGTTCGATCCCAGAAACATGTATATCAAATATTTCCGAATGGTTCAACCGCCATCCGCCCGGATTTAATTAAAAACTATTTTTTCATCATGTCACCTGCCCGACCCACGGTTTATCCGCGGACTCCGCGGATGAGACCGCAAACCGCGCATCTCTAATAGATATTGATTGATTTATTGATTGATTGATTGAAACTTGTATTAGTAAATTGCACAGTACAGTACATATTCCGTACAATTGACCACTAAATGGTAACACCCCAATAATCAATCAATCAATGTTTATTTATATAGCCCTAAATCACAAATGTCTCAAAGGACTGTACAAACCATTAAGACTACGACATCCTCGGAAGAACCCACTTAACGGCAAGGAAAACTCACACCCAGTGGGCAGGGAGAATTCACACCCAGTGGGACGCCAGTGACAATGCTGACTATGAGAAACCTTGGAGAGGACCTCAAATGTGGGCAACCCCCCCCCTCTCTAGGGGACCGAAAGCAATGGATGTCGAGCGGGTCTAACATGATACTGGGAAAGTTCAATCCATAGTAGCTCCAACACAGCCGCGAGAGTTCAGTTCAAAGCGGATCCAAGACAGCAGCGAGAGTAACGTCCACAGGAAACCATCCCAAGCGGAGGCGGATCAGCAGCGTAGAGATGTCCCCAACCGATACACAGGCAAGCGGTCCATCCTGGGTCCCGACTGTCAGGGTTACTTGGTGACGAACCCCAAGATGGAGAGATGGAGGCAGGCATGGAGTGAGCAAACATGATTTAATTAAATACTAAGACAAAAACAAAACCAAAAGGGTACAAACACAAAGCGCAAGAGGCGTATAATCAAACAAAAAGAGTTAGCCTGGGAGCTAGAAAATAACGAACAGGAGCTTAGCGTGGAAGCTAGCGGGTAGCAAACAGGCAAACAGAAGTCGTACTTGTATAATAAAAAATAAAACGTAAGCAGGAAACAAAAAAGAGTAAGCTACAAACATAAACTGAATTTAGCTTACCGCTACGCTGCAAAGACAAGGTAAGACACGACAGGAGCGATAACACATCACAAGAGCGACTAGACGTGACATCGACAAGACAATACAATGGTCCAGCAACTGACACAAGACAAAGGAGGTACAAATAGGAGCCGGCTGATTGGCAACAGGTGTGGCCAGATGCCAATCAGCCGCAGCTGAAGGGGAACACAGCACTCAGGGAACAAGACAGGAAGCTGACAAATTAAGAGCACTTGACAGGAACTAAAAGACAGGAAATACTAAACACAGGAAACAGACAAATGAGGAAAACACTAAAACATAGACAAACTGTCAGGGGCAAGCCTGACACCGACGAGCGGTACATCCTGGGTCTCGACTCTGGACAGCCAATACTTCATCCATGGTCATCGGACCGGACCCCCTCCACAAGGGAAGGGGGGACATAGGAGAAAAAGAAAAGAAGCGGCAGATCAACTGGTCTAAAAAGGAGGTCTATTTAAAGGCCAGAATATACAAATGAGTTTTAAGGTGACACTTAAATGCTTCTACTGAGGTAGCATCTCAAACCGTTACCGGGAGGGCATTCCAGAGTACTGGAGCCCGAACGGAAACCGCTCTATAGCCCGCAGACTTTTTAATAAGTTTTTCAACGTTAATCAATTACTTAATAAATGACCAAGTCGAGGTGATCTACCTCATATATACATATACATACACACACATATCATATATATATATATATATATATATATATATATATATATATATATATATATATATAATCTCACTAAAACACTAGTAACACAATAAGCAGATAAGGGATTTTCCGGAATTATCCTAGTAAATGTGTCTAATAACATCTGAATCGCTCCCACTCCCCTCGTCTCTTTTTTTTCCCGTTTTTTTTCTAGTCCTTCACTCTCACTTTCCTCATCCACGAATCGCTTTCTCGATAGGAATCACTCTCGCTGCTGGTGGCCGTGATTATAAACATTGTGAGGAGCTCCACAACCAGTGACGTCACGCGCACATCATCTGCTACTTCCGATACAGGTGAGGCTTTTTTATTAGCAACCAAAATTTGCAAACTTTATGGTCGATGTTCTCTACTAAATCATTTCAGCAAAAATATGGCAATATCGCAAAATTATCAAGTATGACACATAGAATGGACCTGCTATCCCCGTTTGAATAAAAAAAATCTAATTTCAGCAGGCCTTTAACTATGGTTGTCCCTACTAGAATAGAATAGCATAGAATGAAATAGAAAGTACTTTATTGATCCCTGGGGGAAATTCAGCACCACAGTTCGCTCACAATGGACAACAATGATAATACATATTATAATATACATCATATATTATATATATAATAAACAAATACAATAAATAAATATATTTAAATATATTCTATTCTACATTTACTGACCTCAAACCAATTTTATTTGGTACATGATGTAATGATAAGTGTGACCAGTAGATGGCAGTCACACATAGGAGATACGTGTAAACTAAAGGGCTGACGCCTGTTAGCAAGTACAGGTAAGCAAGACAGACACGTTGACCTTTCATTGAGAACATTGAGTATTACACATGGCACTCAAAAATCACTCAACATTTTTTAGTACCACTTTGGTAAACTACGAAGCCGAACCGCTTGATGGAGCCTAGTCATACATACTGTGCTTCAACATCAGGGTATTCTTTTGGTGTGTGTAAAAGTACCCCAAGATGGCACCTATTAGGACACACTATCTGGCCTACTACAGTCCTGTTCAAACGTTTACATACATGTGCCGTTCAGCTAAATTTGTTGTATTTCTGACATGGACTTTTTTCTGCAGCATTGTCCACATGTTCTCAATGGGGTTTAAGTCAGGACTTTGGGATGGCCATACTAAAACCTTAAATCTAGCCTCATTTAGCCATTCCTTCACCACTTTTGACGTGTGTTTGGGGTCATTGTCCTGTTGGAACACCCAACTGCGTCCAAGACCCAACCTCCGGGCTAATGATTTTAGGTTGCCCTGAAAGAGTTTTCTTCATCCCATTTACTCTCTGTGAAGCACCAGTTCCATTGGCAGCAAAACAGGCCCAAAGCATAATACTACCACCACCATGCTTGACGGTAGGCATGGTATTCCTGGGATTATTCTTCTTCCTCCAAACACGACGAGTTGAGTTTATACCAAAATGGATACATGGGAATACAGCAGAGGATTGGGAGAATGTCATGTGGTCAGATGAAACCAAAATAGAACTTTTTGGTATAAACTCAACTTGTCGTGTTTAGTTGAAAACCAAGAACACCATACCTACTGGGAAGCATGAGGGTGGAAACATCATGCTTTAGGGCTGTTTTTCTGCTGAGGGGACAGGATGATTGATCCGTGTTAAGGAAAGAATGAATGGGGCCATGTATCGTGATATTTCGAGCCAAAACCTCCTTCCATCAGTGAGAGTTTTGAATGGTTGACCAAATACTTATTTTCCACCATAATTTACAAATAAATTCTTCAAAATTCCTACAATGTTAATTCCTGTTTTTTTTTATTTCACATTCTGTCTCTCACAGTTAAAGTGTACCTATGATGAAAATTGTAGACCTCTGTCATCATTTTAAGTGGAAGAACTTGCACTATTGGTGGCTGACTAAATACTTTTTGGCCCACTCTAGCAACTGACACTCTGGTCAAAGTTGAAATTGCCACAAAACACATTTAACTATATTCAAATCTCTACTGCAGGGGTCACCAACGCGGTGCCCGCGGGCTACGCAATTAATATGCACTTAAAGGAAAAAGATATAAGATTCACTTGTGGAACCTTTTAAAGGGGAACTGCACTTTTTGGAAAGACATTAAAAAACCGGCAACAGTACTTCATTCACATTTTGTGACCTGCATATTGACCAAGTGTTAGCAATATTGTTATTATAAGCGCTAACGCCGAGGAACTACTTTTAGTAGCCCGCTGGCCTGTTCTAAAAATAGCTCAAATAGCAGCACTTACCAGTGAGCTGCCTCTATTTTTTCAATTTTATTTATTTACTAGCAAGCTGGTCTCGCTTCGCTCAACATTTTTAATTCTAAGAGAGACAAAACTCAAATAGAATTTGAAAATCCAAGAAAATATTTTAAAAACTTGGTCTTCATTTCTTTAAATAAATTCACTTATTTTTTTAATTTGCTTCTTATAACTTTCAGAAAGACAATTTTAGAGAAAAAATACAACCTTAAAAATGATTTTAGGATTTTTGAACACATATACCTTTTTACCTTTTAAATTCCTTCCTCTTCCTTCCTGACAATTTAAAAATCAAAGCCCACCAGGCTGCACCAAACTTTTGGTGCCTTGTTGACACAGAAAAGTACAGTGGTGTATGCGCAGCAGCTATGAAGGTTGCAAGCCTGTTTGGTTAAACTTATCTTTGTGAATCAGCCTTTTCTGACATGAACTTCATCAAGAACAAACACAGGATGCGCCTCACTGATGCACATCTGCAAGACTCGCTCAGAGTTGCAGTGTCAAGTTAAGTACAACAGACTAGTTAACAGCATGCAATGCCAGGCTTCCCACTAACTGACAAAGGAACAGATAACATATTCGGTGTCCAGTTCAAAGTGTGGCATGATTTATTTAAAAATTTGAGGGCTGACTTTTGTATTTTACATGAGTTATTTTTTGTACAAACATGGTGCAAAGTAATTCATGATTTGTTAAAAAATGTTAGTGGCTAGCTAGTTAAAATGGGATATTGTGATTTCACAAGAATGTCTTATTGAAAATGTTCAATTTGAAAAATGTGCACTTAGAGAAAATATAAAAATAAAATGTTGCATATTGATATTTATCTGTTTCTATATATATTTATTGTGAGAAATCATTAAAATGATCAGTGTTTTCACAGATAGAAATATCTTTCTCATTTCGGGGCGGTATAGCTCGGTTGATAGAACGGCCGTGCCAGCAACTTGAGGGTTGCAGGTTCGATCCCCGCTTCCTAGTCACTGCCGTTGTGTCCTTGGGCAAGACACTTTACCCACCTGCTCCTAGTGCCACCCACATTGGTTTAAATGTAACTTAGATATTGGGTTTCACTATGTAAAGCGCTTTGAGTCACTAGAGAAAAGGCGCTATATAAATATAATTCACTTCACTTCATTAATTATTAATAATAACATAGAGTTAAAGGTAAATTGAGCAAATTGGCTATTTCTGGCAATTTATTTAAGTGTGTATCAAACTGGTAGCCCTTCGCATTAATCAGTACCCAAGAAGTAGCTCTTGGTTTCAAAAAGGTTGGTGAGCCCTGCTCTACTGCTATTTAGCGGCTAAAATGGCTACTGAACCTCCCCAACTCGTCACGTTTCATGAGTAAACCGTGACAAATGGTATGAATGTTCCCTTACTATACGTGGCATGAGAAACCTGTTGGCGCCGTTACGAGAAAAAGATGAAGCACAGTTGACCAAGTGGAGCGGAGAAGAGGAGAAGGCGGGAAGAAAGCAAACAGTTTTTAATAAGATTGCCAACCATATTCTCACTGACACACTGTATGTGATCAACGCAGCAAGAGCTCCTGTCGGCGCAGGACGCAAGTGGAGATTGATGCTTTTTTTAACACAAATATGTGAGTATTAAATGGTAAACTATTGTAACTGCAGGGTCTGGTAAGATGTAGTGCATGGTTATAACTCAAAATGCACATTTTCAAACACCGCTGCCGTCAACTTTCAAGAGCTCTTTCCCCCCCCAACAGTTACACGCGTCACATTCGGTCTGACTGCGCTGACAGAATAATGATCTCCGAGAAATGGCTTTCAGTTCATTAAATGTTGATTAATGTTCCTAACTTCCCATTAGTTACAATGTCTGGATCAGTAATTCCAAGCTTTAATGTGCAGCTCACATGGTCAATTCTAGCAACATTATATACAAACCCCAAAACCAGTGACGTTGCCACTGGTTGGCTAGTGGAATTCTTGACCACAATTTTTGACAAAACTGGTGGAGTTCAGCTAAATGTGTTGGTTTTCTGACATTGACTTGTTTCTTCAGCATTGTCCACACATTGAAGTCAGGATTTTGGGAAGGCCATTCTAAAACCTTAATTTTTAGACGGATTTAGTCATTCCTTTACCACTTTTGACATGTGTTTGGGGTCATTGTCCTGTTGGAACACCCAACTGTGCCCAACACCCAACCTCCGGGCTGATGAATTCAGGTTGTCCTGAAGAATTTGGAGGTCATCCTCCTTTTTCATTGTCCCATTTAAAGCACCGGTTCCATGTTTGTTTCCTATGACCACAGGACTTTCCTATAGAATGTCTTATATTTGTCCATGTGGTGTCAGATGAAACCCAAATTGAGCTGTTTGGCCACAATACCCAGAATATGTTTGAAGGAGAAAAGATGAGGCCTTTAATCCCAGGAACACCATACCTACCGTCAAGCGAGGTGGTGGTAGTAGTTTGCTCTGGGCCTGTTTTGCTGCCAATGGAACTGGTGCTTTACAGAGAATAAATGGGAGAATACCATAGTCCAATATATACGTCATTATTATCTAAACCAAATACAGTTTTTTCTACTGATATCATACATCATACATGCACATACTCTATAGAAAGCACACTTGTGTCGTCTTACGACCACTTGGTTGCACTTGGACCGTGGGCCCTTGTTAGGTTAAAGTTAAAGGCCTACTGAAATGAGATTTTCTTATTGAAACAGGGATAGCAGGTCCATTCTTTGTGTCATACTTGATCATTTCGCGATATTGCCTTATTTTTTTCTGAAAGGATTTAGTAGAGAACATCGATGATAAAGTTCGCAACATTTGGTCGCTAATAAAAAAGCCTTGCCTGTACCGGAAGGAGCAGGTGATGTGCGCGTGACGTCACGGGGGGTAGGGCTCCTCACATCCTCACATTGTTTATAATCATAGCCACCAGCAGCAAGAGCGATTCGGACCGAGAAAGCAAAAATTTCCCCATTAATTTGAGCGAGGATGAAAGGTTCGTGGATGAGGAAAGTTAGAGTGAAGCACTAGAAGAAAAAAAAGGCGAGTGCAGTGGAAGCGATTCAGATGTTAGACCCATTTACTAGGATAATTCTGGAAAATCCCGTATCTGCTTATTGTGTTAATAGTGTTTTAGTAAGATTATAAAGTCATACCTGAAAGTCAGAGGGCTGCGGTGAACGCCAGTGTCTCTGAGAGAAGCCAATGGAGGAGCCAAGATGACAGCTGCTGCAGGAGGACGCTAACTCTGCACAAGTCTCTGATAAGAGCCGACTTATTATCACAATTTTCTCATCCAAAAACCTACTGGTTGACATGTGGTAGAGAAACATGTTGGCTAGAGCTTCACAACAAACAAAGAAACATCGGCTGTGTTGCAATGTTAATATTTCATCATTGATGTATAAACTATCAGACTGCGTGGTCGCTAGTAGTGGGTTTCAGTAAGCCTTTAAAGTACCAATGATTGTCTCACACACACTAGGTGTGGTGAAATTTGTCCCCTCCCCTTGTTCACCCCCAAGGAGGTGAGGGGAGCCAGACCTGGGAATCATTTTGGTGATTTGGACAGCCCTGATCTACGTGGATTTCGAAGACCTCTTAAACTCAGCAATACACACATTCAGAGTCACAAAGAAGCTTATTTCAAGCAGAGCACAGGTTAATTTACTTGTGTCTCCAATCATGCTGTGCCAATCATGAGGTTCTGTCAGGTTCCCTGTGATTAGCCAATTAAAAAAGACACACATAAGAGAGATGAGCCCACCCTCCATCTCAAGAACTGCAGCTTAACAAGATACTTTTAGGATACGTCTATTTAAAAACACAATGGAGATCTTGAACCAGTTAGAGATTGGTCACAAAACACCTTATGTTACGGTTGAGGCTTGGAATTATTGGTGTGATCCCCGGATGCAGATAAGGCAGGCAGTGTGTGAGCAGAACTCCTTTTAACATGTACCAGGAAATAAAGCATAACAAAAGAAATAGCACCAACGTGGGAAGAGCAGTCGATGGGTTTGAAATTTGAAAGGACAACTGTTAGCAGAAAAAGCAAAGTTACAGATTAAGTAAAAAACTGAGGTATGAACTAGAGATCGACCGATTATTGTAGCCGATATTTTGACATATAACAGTATCAGCTTTTTAAAAAAAATCGTTATCAGCTTCTTTTGCATACCAACTAAAACATAAATACATCATCAGATACAATATATAACCAAAAAGTTATATTTTGGTTTCATCTGACCAAATGACATTCTCACAATCCTCTGCGGTATCATCCATGTATCCATTTTGGTATAAACTCAACTCGTCGTGTTTGGAGGAAGAAGAATACTGAGTTGCATCCCAAGAACACCATACCTACTGTGAAGCATGGGGGTGGAAACATCATGCTTTGGGGCTGTTTTTCTGCTAAGTAGACAGGATGATTTATCCGTGTTAAGGAAAGAATGAATGGGGCCATGTAACGTGAGATTTTGAGCCAAATCCTCCTTCCATCAGTGAGAGCTTGACCAAATACTTATTTTCCACCATAATTTACAAATAAATTCTTTAAAATTCCTACAATATAAATTACTGGATTTTTTTTTCACATTCTGTCTCTCACAGTTGAAATGTACCTATGATGAAAATTACAGACCTCTGTCATCATTTTAAGTGGGAGAACTTGCACAATCGGTGGCTGACTAAATACTTTTTTGCCCCACTGTATATATATATATCCATCCATCCATCCATTTTCTACCGCTTATTCCCTTTTGGGGTCGCGGAGGGCGCTGGCGCCTATCTCAGCTACAATCGGGCATATATATATGTATGTTTGGGTCCCATATACACATTGTGGAGAGGCGGAGCAAACGGGCCGACGGTGGGGCAGGGCACGCTGCAGCCCTGCCCAAGATGGCGGAAAGGAGGCGGGGCTTGCTGGGAGCGACGCCGCCATAATCTAAATCAGGTGCGTGGCACACACACCAACACACAATTAATTAATCTCCTCCTGCTGTATAAAAGGGGAGAAGGAGGAGAGATCGAGGAAGGAGTTGGAGAGCCTGCAGGAGCAGATGAATAGCGATCAAAGAGCGACAGAAAGCGAGCCAGAGAGGAGGACGACGACGACGGCGGCGGCTGAAAGAGCGGACCATGAGCAATCAGTGGAATGGAGCAGCTGCAAACCGATCCGACCTACACTAAAGACATGCTTTATTTGAAAAAATAAAAGAGTCAAACCTGGCCAAAAGCATGTCCTTCCTGGGTGGTCCACTGAACCCGAGCGACGACAGCAACCAACTGTCACACACATATATATATATATATATATATATATATATATATATATATATATATATATATATATATATATATATATATACATACATACATATTTTTTTAAATAGTTAAGTAGATAATTCAGTAATAATAACCCACTGTTTGAGCTCAAGCCCCGCCACCCCCGGCAAAAAGTTCCTATTTTGCCGAATTCCTTTGAAAAAATATATATTTGACTTTTAAGAATAAAAATTACTGCCGCATTTTATTGTGAATTTGTTTTTGTATGTGTACTCAGAGTCAGTAAATTACGGGGCATTTGTAGGGTTTTTCTATTCCTACTTAAAATCAAAGCCAAGTTTTTTTTCCAATCCAGTATTTTCCTTTGTCATTTTATAATGCCTACAGCCACTTCTGTCCATCGCTCAATTGAAATTTCTTTTTAAATGCAGAAATGGTCAGCAACTTTTCAAGATGTGATTTTCTCGTGAGTGATTAGTTTTGTTTTTGTGCACCCAAAAAATGTCCATGTTTACGGCAACCACAAAACAACAATGCGCTTCTAATTGGCAACGCTATACACTGTGAATGAAAGTTCGTTTTGATCTAAGCCTTGCTTTGATTGAATCTGAGTTCTCTCGAGTTGAGCATCGACTGAAAATACCGTTGGCTTCTGGGTGCTCATTTGGCACAGTAGAACACGCATGTCCCTTTGGAGGAACGTCCCAGGGGCACCCGACTTTGTGTGTGTGTGTGTGTGTGTGTGTGTGTGTTTATCTGGAGGTTTGAATAGAAAGAAGGGGTTTCTTTGAGAAACCAGAGTAGAATGTAAAACATAGAATAAATCAGACCACAGTAGAGACTACCAAGAAACACAGGATAGAGTAATCGTACAAAAATATCTCGTTTTAAACGGACAAAGTAGAATAAAGGTCTGAAATCAGCATGGTGAATTATTCAGTAGAGAATATGCAGAGTGAGCTGAAGTTATTTGATCATCCAATTAAAACTCCAGGTGTTTTTCTTGGTTGGAAAAATAACTAATCAATCTATCAGTGCGAAATGAGAAATACTGCTTGTTAATTAGTGGGGTCTTAAATTTACTTTAGATTGTTCTGAGGATTTATAAGCCAAGCCATAATGGACATCATGGGGACTTCAAAGACTTTACGTTTTTGTAAATTCGCCTATCGTTCACAATCATTATGAATCATTAATCAATCATTAATGGATTCTCGATATTAAATACATTATATTAAAAGTCTGCTTAGAATGGAGCCTACGGGAGCCGTTCAATTCTGCCAATAGAGCCCTTAAAAAACATCCAAACCTGTCGCAACAGTCGCTTCAGGATGTTTTTTAGCGGTTTTATTTATGTGGCACACCTTTGGCAGCGTCTTCTCCCTGTCATTTTTGTTGTAGCAGTGTAGCGTGCAAGGATGGGAGTGGAAGAAATGTCAAAAGATCTCCGGAGCTAACTGTTTTAATGACATTTAGACTTTACTTCAATCAAAAACGGAGCAGCATCTCCTCATCCGTGGCTCACTTGTGCAACAACAGCGGAAATGTGTCCCGTGAAACACCGTCCGATCGGGTGAATAATATTAACTCACTACACCCGTAGTTTTTAGCGCTTCTATAGCGAGATATAAGCTAAAACTTTACGCTACTTTATATTAGAAATGGCAACAGCACAGGGTGAATGTGCTATTAAAAAAAGATACAGAAAAATCAGAAGCTTATCGACTACGGTGTCGACACGGACTAGAGTGGCAGATGTGCGCAAATTTTCAGGACTTATGCAGATACCATATACACATCAGCAAGTACCAGAAGGTAAGAAAAATTGGTTTTAATATTGCGAAACAAAATGTCTGATAATATGTCTGCTAATGGGTCCCATTTTGTGGTCCAATACACACACCTTAATAATACTTGTATCTCTCGACAATCCATCAAGCGGTGCGGCTTCAAAGTCATACTAAAACATTTTGACAGATTTTTGAGTGCAGTGTGTAATGTTCTATATTTTCAATGGTATATTTAACATTTTGATGTTGTTTACTGGCATAATATTGCAGTCTACACGTATCTCTAATGTGTGAGTACCATCAATTGGTCACACTTATAATTTCACCATGTACCAAAAAAATTGCTTCGAGGTCGGTAAGCACAACCAGAATTATTCCGTACATTAGGCGCACCGGGTTATAAGCCGCACTGTCAATTTTTGAGAAAATGTAAGGATTTTAAGTGCGCCTAATAGTCCGAAAAATACAGTAAGCGTTGTAGCCCTACTGCATGCAGTGCACACCAAAGAAGTCCGAGGGAATTCACTAACAATTTGCCGTAATTACATCGTAAAAGACATAAGCAGAGTACAATACGTTAAAGACTTTGGAAAGTTAGTGTCCTAATCCAATCCAATCCAATCCACTTTATTTATATAGCACATTTAAACAACAATAACGTTTCCAAAGTGCTGCACAGCCATGTTAAAAACAATTGTAAAAAATAAATAAATAAATAAGTAAAATAAAATAAAAAAAGTATATATATATATATATATATATATATATATATATATATATATATTATGCTCCACCAATGACTGAATAAAAACAAAAAATAAATAAATATAAAACCAATAAAAACAATATAAAAACAAATATGATTAAAAACTATTTTAAAGGGTAAAATCAATTAAAACAGTAAAATAGAAATCAAAGTGTATAAAAAACACAGAGGACAACAGAGGACAGAGGACCACACAACTCACGTAGTGTTAAAAGCCAAAGAATAAAAGTGGGTCTTAAGACGAGACTTAAAACACTCCACTGTGGAAGCAGTTTGAACATGGAGTGGCAGAGTGTTCTAGAGCTTAGGGCCGACCACAGAGAAGGCCCTGTCTCCCCTGGTGTTAAGTCTGGTCTTGGGCGCCACGAGCTGGAACTGGCTCTCGGACCTCAGAGCGCGCGCAGGATTTGGATAAGGTCCGAGATATATTGAGGTGCCAGGCCATGTAAAGATTTAAAAACAAACAGCAATCTTTTAAAATCAATTCTAAAATGAACAGGGAGCCAGTGCAAACTCTGAAGAATTGGGGTTATATGCTGGCGTTTCCTGGCCCCTGTTAAAAGTCGTGCAACAATTGCGCATTTGTTGAAATTAGCACCTTTTATAAAAAGGTTTACAAACATTAGATATATTTGCACATTTCTTTGTAGCATGGCAAGACAAGTAGCTTCCTTTTACCAGTCCACACACAAATTCTGAGATAGCGGTTTTAAAAAAAAATTCCACCTTGGCTAAACTGAAAAAAAAAATAAAATAAATAAAAATAAAAATTGTTTGTGTGGCCATAAAAGGCCAAAAAGCATTGACAAATATGTGTTTTTAAAATATCTGTATTTGTGTGGAAACAGCCTTGGTGCAGTCTGAGCAATATCACAAAATAGCCTTCACTGTCATTGAAGTATTCAGGAAAGCATAAAAGAAATGTTGTGATTTTTGACATACTTTATACTCATTTGAGTGTTATTTCCTCTCTCACTCCCAACCATTATTTATTAATTGTGCAAACACACCTCGGTGGATACAATAGTTGATAAGACGCTAATGAACGAACAACCTTGTGAAGCTTTGTACGTCTCTTTCCAACAATCGAAAAACATTTACTATTTGAAAGGAAACCACGATAAAGAAAATGCATTCTCCTTGCTGCGGCATTCAGCCCTGTAGGCATTTCGAGTGGACACCTAATTACTTTTATCAGAATGTTTGTCATTGTCATGGGTTCATTATGTGAGACTTGGTGGGCATAGCTATGCCGGATTTTTTCTTCCGTGGATGCGCCGGGCAAGAACACAGCGTAAGAAATAAAGGATTTATTTAACTAATAAAAGGCTAAGAACAAACATACTAGTGCTAGGCAGACAAAGCAAACAAAAGGCGCTAGCATAGAAGCTAGGAAAACTAACAGAAACACTAACACTTGGCACAAAGGCACAAAAAGGGAAAACAAAACAACTAGCATGAGAACTAGGAATAAAATAAAGCGTAGCGCGAAAGCTAGGGAGTAGAGCATGGAATGCAGTCGTCACTTGTTGCATGAGAGCAAATTTGGAATCGAGGACGAAATAGCAAAAGGGGCAGGCTTAAATAAGGCAGTAATCAATAGTAACAGGTGTGCGTAAACGGAGAGTAGCAGGTGGAACTAATATGCAGCCATGGTGACAGAGCAAACAGGAAATAAGGAAGTCCAAACAACAGAATGTGATACGAAAAGGAACAACACTACAATATGGGATGATCCGGGCACTGGATCATAACACATTATTTTCTATGGTTAGGGTCTGTCTCAATCTAAAAAGGATTGTAGTAGACTTGTGGATTGGTTACATAATAGACATTTAACATTCAAGTTTTTCGGGAAAAATGGGAACATACTTAGTAAAAACCTGTTGGCATGCATATACAAAGATGCTGAATGAAGATTTTGCAAGTTTTTTGAAGGTTTGTTTACCTTTTTTCTCATAGGTAAAGCTTTGAACTAATATCTATTAGTTAATATTATCAACATTTTAGCTTTTTCTCATTGTCTATCCATCCATCCATCTTCTTCCGCTTATCCAAGCTCGGGTGACGGGGAGCAGCAGCCTAAACAGGGAAGCCCAGACTTCCCTCTCCCCTGCCACTTCGTCCAGCTCTTCCTGGGGGATCCCGAGGTGTTCCGAGGCCAGCCGGGTGACGTAGTCTTCCCAACGTGTCCTGGGCCTCCTACCGCTCGGATGTGCCCTAAAAACCTCCCTGAACAGATGCCCGAACCACATTATCTGGCTCCTCTCAATGTGGACTAGCAGCGGCTTTACTTTGTACTCCCCCCGGATGACAGAGCTTCTCACCGTATCTCTAAGGGAGAGCCCCGCTACCCAGCGGAAGAAGCTCATTTCGTCCACTTGTACCCGTGATCTTGTCCTTTCGGTCATAACCCAAAGCTCATGACCATAGGTGAGGATGGGAACGTAGATCGACTGGTACATTGAGAGCTTCGCCTTCCGGCTCAGCTCCTTCATCACCATAACGGATCGATACAGTGTCCGCATTACTGAAAACGCCACACCGATCCGCCTGTCGATCTCACGATCCACTCTTCACTCACTCTTTAACAAGACTCCGAGGTACTTGAACTCCTCCACTTGGGGCAGGGTCTCCTCCCCAACCCGGAGATGGCACTCAACCCTTTTCCGGGTGAGAACCATGGACTTGGATTTGCTGAATCCCATCCTAGTCGATTCATACTCGGCTGCTGAAGATCCTGGCCAGATGAAGCCATCAGGACCACATCATCTGCAAAAAGTAGAGACCTAATCCTGCATCCACCAAAACCAGATCACCTCAACGCCTTGTCTGCGCCTAGAAATTCTGTCCATAAAAGTTATGAACAGAATCGGTGCCTTTTTAAATTTAATTTCATAAATTCAAATTATGATGATACAATGATGATAACATTTTGCATGTATATGTAATGTATATATCTATAGTCTCAACACAGTAGTTGACCATTTAAGAAATTGTGTCTAATGGGTTAAATGGTAAATGGGTTACACTTGTAAGGCACTTTTCTACCTTCTAGGTACTCAAAGCGCTTTGACACTATTTCCACATTCATCCATTCACACACACATTAACAAACTGATGCCGGGAGCTGCCATGTAAGGCTCTAACCACGACCCATCAGGAGCAAGGGTGGAGTGTCTTGCTCAAGGACACAACGGACTTGACAAGGTTGGTCAAAGGTGGGGATCGAACCAGGAATCCTCAGGTTGCTGGCACGGCCACTCTCCAAACTGCGCCACGCCGTATACACAAAGTAGTGGTGTTGTAAAGGCATCTCATTTTTTCAATGTGAAATACATTATTTATAATTTCAGATGTAATTTGGATCAATAACTTAAGGGGAAAAAATAAGCACTTGTAGAGTGCAGACCCCTGCCAGGCACTACCGACTAGTTGTGGAAAAAAAATACCCCCAAAATGTAATCAGTTGTTCTTTATTTCCTTTTTATGACATTTTCTTAAAGGGTAACATCGCTTTTTTCTGGATTTTGCCTATCGTTCACAATTTTTATGAGAGACAAGAAGACAAACTTTTTTTTTTCTTTTTGCATTCTAACATGTAAAAATCAACTCATTCTAGCTGGTTAGCAATTCAGCTAATGGGAGCAATTAATTCTACCTCTAAATCACTTTAAAATTAAAAAGTCAAAAACGACCAACAATACTTAATTCATGTTCCGTAGCCTGTATAATAACCAAGCTTTAGTGACATTGTTATTGTAAGAGCGAACTTTGAGGAATAATTTTTCTAGCGTAATAATACATCGGTATGCTACGGTGTTAGCCGTAACCACGGCAAGAGATAAGCTTGCTTCTACGTCAGCACAAAACACGTTTGAGTTTGTAATGCAAAACACAATGCGATAGGATACCAATCTGTTTTGACTGAAAAACATAAACAATCATATCGCAGTAGCTGTGACGTATTAGCCCACATTTCATGGTTTGTTTGTACACCGGTAGATAGCTAGGTAACATCGGCTGTCTGTCATGACACGCACATGACATACTGCATGTATCAAGATCAATATGAAAAGTGACTCACTTTATAGACAGTTGTCTGTTTGGTCCATTGTTTTCCAGTTTATTTGGGCAAACACTTCAATAATGTTGAAACAACATGATTTAAAATTCCACATTTTGCCGCTTCGAGTCACTTTCATGTCACTATCGGCTTCCGTCTGCTTCAATGTCTCACTCTTCCTTCGTGGTGGTTTTTAGAAGCAGTAGTTCATCCTCTATGTATTCAGATTAAAAAATATAAGGTTGTTGATCCGCATTTGTCCAAAAATAGTCATCTTGGTTGTTTGTTACCAAAAAAAGTGCAGTTCCCCTTTAAAGGTTTAAACTAAAAATGAGAAAAACTTTTGGAGCTAAATACAATGCAATTAAATAAACTTAATGAAGCCTCTTATCAGTCATTTACTGTCTTTGTGTCTGTGGGTGGAGGCGGGATAGCAAGCATACACACACAGAAGTTGAAGCTCGTAAGGTAACATACTAAGGATCCGGATGAGCCTCAAAATATAGAGATTTTTTCCTTATCCCATTTCTGACATTTTCTGAAATTTTGATGAAAATCCACACCTAAATTTTGCATCTATTTATAGCGGAATGAAGGAAACTGAGTGAACACGCCTGTTAGTTGTCCACAGTTTTTTGTTACTAGTATATACACAATAGATCCGAATCAGGCCAGAAAAATCTAACAATCTGTTGCTAATTCCATTTTCTGTCCACCAATGTTTTGAGTTATTTTGCTAACTAATGTTTGACGCTTAGCTGGCATCGTGGTGCGGGTGGCACTCTTTCAAGGATGCAGATCGGGCTCGGACACAGCATAAGGTAAAAAAATTATGATTTATCAACTAAAAACAGACTAAGAACAGAAAACTTTCACTAGGCACAAAAGGCAAAACAAAGAGCTTGCATGGGAGCTAGAAAACAGAAAAGCAAAAAGAGGAAGCTAGCAAGTTCTAAGCAGGTTTTACCAGAATCGGAAATAAGCGTCGTCACTTTTTGCATGCAACAAAAACTTATGAAGCGAGAACGAATGAACAGAAAAGGCAGGCTTAAATACAGACAGTGATTAGCAAAAACAGGTGTATGTCCGGAAAAGAGAAGCAGGTGAAACAAATAGGAAACTATGGTAACAGAACAAACCCGGAAGTGCACAAACAAACTCAAAAATCCGAACAACATGTGATGCGGGCAGCGGATCATAACATAATTACCTGACATACAACACAATAACGTCAATTTTTGACGCTTAGCTGGCATCGTGGTGCGGGTGGCGCTCTTTCAAGGATGCAAATCGGGCTCGGACACAGCGTAAGGTAAAAAAATAAGGATTTATTCAACTAAAAACAGACTAAGAACAGAAAACTTGCACTAGGCACAAAAGGCAAAACAAAGAGCTAGCATGGGAACTAGAAAACCTAAAAGCATAGAGCGGAATCTAGCAAGTTCTAAGCAGGTTTTACCAGAATAGGAAATCAGCGTCATCACTTGTTGTATGCAACAAAAACTTACGAAGCGAGAACGAATAAACAGAAAAGGCAGGCTTAAATACAGACAGTGATTAGCAAAAACAGGTGTGTCCGGAAACGAGAAGCAGGTGAAACAAATAGGAAACTATGGTAACAGAACAAATCAGGAAGTGCAGAAACAAACTCAAAAATCCGAACAGCATGTGATGCGGGCAGCGGATCATAACATAATTACCTGACATACAACACAATAACGTCAATTTTTGACGCTTAGCTGGCATCATGGTGCGGGTGGCGCTCTTTCAAAGATGCAAATCAGGCTCGGGCACAGCGTAAGGTAAAAAACAACGATTTATTCAACTAAAAACAGACTAAGAACAGAAAACTTGCACTAGGCACAAAAGGCAAAACAAAGAGCTAGCATGGGAGCTAGAAAACATAAAAGCATAGCGCGGAAGCTAGCAAGTTCTAAGCAGGTTTTACCAGAATAGGAAATTAGCGTCGTCACTTGTTGTATGCAACAAAAACTTACGAAGCGAGAACGAATAAACAGAAAAGGCAGGCTTATATACAGACAGTGATGAGCAAAAACAGGTGTGTGTCCGGAAACGAGAACCAGGTGAAACAAATAGGAAACTATGGTAACAGAACAAACCAGGAAGTGCAGAAACAAACTCAAAAATCCGAACAGCATGTTTTCCGGGCAGCGGATCATAACATAATTACCTGACATACAACACAATAACGTCAATTTTTGACGCTTAGCTGGCATCGTGGTGCAGGTGGCGCTCTTTCAAAAATGCAAATCAGGCTCGGACACAGCGTAAGGTAAAAAATAATGATTTATTGAACTAAAAACAGACTAAGAACAGAAAACTTGCACTAGGCACAAAAGGCAAAACAAAGAGCTAGCATGGGAGCTAGAAAACAGAAAAGCATACAACAAAATAACCTCAATGATCAATGAGTGTTGGGAAAGAATAAACTTTTGAGTATATTTTAAACTCTACTCCCCATAGAGATATAGCAAGAAGACAGAATGTGTCTTATTAACTTAATCTCAATTACTGTAATACTTTGTTCGTTTTTTTTATGTTTTTTTTTTTAGAGGGACAAGCGGTAGAAAAATGGATGGATGGATGGATGGATACTCTGGAGCAACAGGTAGATTGTATTTAGAAAGTCAATTTACATGCCACTCTTGTTCCCATCACACTGAACATTTGTCGTTTATGCCTAAAGCGATACTGCCGTGTGTTCATTATAACGTGCCATCAGCAATGGGAAAGCAGACACAAAGCAAGCGCCACATGGAATCCCATCAAAACAATAGCACGGGAAATAGTTTGTTGTGCTAGTGAGAGAAAATGAGCTGATTATTACCGGTGAAAATTCAAGCCATGTGGAGTCAAACCCGGCAATGATCATCAGTTGCACCGAGGAAATGAAATTATTTGTTTATTGGTATGCAGAGAGAAAGCTTTCATATATTATTCATGACATTTCATTGACATTTTATTTTTTATTTCTTAAAGACACTGCCTCCATTTTCTGCTCTTAAAATTCAATTAAATGTAGGTTGTCGCTGAGCCATACCAATGGAAAAAAACTATGAAATGTAGATATAAAAAAAAAAAACACATTTGCATGCAAACCTTTGCATTACTATTATATTCATTATTCATTTTCCATTGTTCATTATTCATAACACGGTCACTACTGCCTAGTTTCTGTTGTTATATTCCTATTTTACTGTTATATTTTTATTCCCATTGTTGCTTTTTATTGTTATTCTTATTGTAATATTTTTCTCTTTTGTTTCCATTTATATCCCCATTATTTACTTTTGTCATGTCTTTGTGATCATGTTTTGTTTAGTTGTGTTAGATTACTTCAAGACTCCATTAGTTCCTGTTTTTTCACTCCAATTTTTTGTTTCCATGCCTCCCAATCAGTTTACCTGTCCTCAGGACTCACACACCTGATTCATTAGAACCCACGCACCTGTTTTCAAGCACCACGGCACCATTTAAGCCTGTAGTTGCCAGGCAGTCGGCCTGGCGACATCATCCTCTACACACCCTTGCTCCATGCTGATGATCCATGCTCTTTTCTCGTTCCCCGTAAGTTTTGTTATTCATGCCATAGTTTGCAAGTTTAGTTTTATGTCCATAGCTTAGGTTGTAGTAATAGCTTTGTTTCATAGCCAAGTTTTTGTACCTCCTCTGTGAGCGCCTTTCGTTTGTTCCCTTTTTTGAATTAGGATTAAAATATGTCGTTACCTTCACATCGTGTCCGATTCAGTCACTTTGCACCTCGGGAAAACAAACCACACCATAGTCCAAGTCATGACACTTTTTACTTTTTAAATTGATCTCAATTCTATACACTGCTGCTGGAATGTTTTATTTTCCTGAAAGAACTCTCCTAAAGGAATCAATAAAGTACTATCCCTTTATCTATCTATAGTTTGCATGCAGAAGGTATAATTCAATTCCCTGCAATGCTTCATGGTAATAATCCTCCTCTCAGTTTATTCAGCATCAGGCCTTTTTCAACAAGGACGATGCATTGAAATGAATTTATCGGACATCCAATCCAATCCACTTTATTTATAAAGCACATTTAAACAACAAAATGTTTCCAAAGTGCTGCACAACAATATTAAAAACAGCATTCAAATACTATCCTGAGCTCCACCAATGACTGAATAAAAACAACAAATTAAAATAAATACATATAAAACCAATACAAAAACAATATACAATAAAAATGATTAAAAACGATTCAAATGGTGAAACCAATTAAAACAGTAAATATAACTCGACATTTTAAAACACAGAGGTCAACAGAGGACCACACAACTCATGTAGTGTTAAAAGCTAGAGAATACAAATTGGTCTTAGGACATGTCATTTTTTTGTACACATCATTGAAATTTTTTGTTGTCATTGTTTGAAAGATACCATACAGAAAGCCACTTCTATGCATTTTATTAAATACTAATTAGAGATTAAAACAACACAAAAAAATCTGCATAGTAAGTTGCTAACCAAGTAGACCCTCCATTATGTGGAATAGTCTGAACCAGTCTAACTGCTGCTATTAAATGGTCCCAAGATAGAAACAGGTTACAATCGGTTGACACCTACAAAGTACTTCAAATCACAAGTCGGTATTTTGAAACGCTATATGAGAGGAACGAAATGTGTGTCATATTTGGGGTGTACTCGGTTGACTGGGCAGGTGCGAGAAGCAGGAAATGGGGTTGTAGAAAGCAAAATACCTCCAACACAGAAAAAAAGCAAGCCCAAATAAGCTACTATACTGTAGGTTCAAAAACAAACCCTCAAACAAAAATGCGACCCGCCACTTAGAAGATTTGCGAGCGACTTGGAAAAAAAACCGAGCCCAAAGTCGAATTTAATGAGCACACATGGCATGGCAACACTGTTAGTTGCAGGCTACTCCTGTACACTGTCGATTTCCATAGCATAAAAATGCTTCCACGAAGCAGTAGCTTAACTGCAGTCACATAAGCCGCGGTCGAGACGACAAGATTAAAATATAAACAACAGAGAATGGTATGACAGTGGAACCTCCTTTTACGAATGTCTTTATTTGCGACCGTTAAGGTTTACCAACTTTTACATAGCGCCAACATTGCCTTTGCTTCATTCATTCATTTTGCATGCCGCTTGAAGCCATTTTCATTACATCACTTCCTGTACACACATGCGCGGCCATTTCGAAAAGCTTCGAGGGTGAGCAGCGTTACCGAGTTGTTTATTTCCAGAGTTGCCGTACCTTGGCCAGAGCTGTGTCGGCCTCTCTTCGAGATCCCTTTGTGTGATCAGTTCGATGATTTCATCAGCGAGGGGGACTTTGTTCCGCAGCAAACCTTTAATTTACTGAAAAAATATACCACAGCAGAACTTTTATAGCGAAGGAAAAGGAAACTACCGGGACACAAGCCAATGAAGGATCACCTCAGGCTGCTAGTTTGTCCTAACGCCTGCAGTGAAACCACTGCTCTTGTATAACTCTGAAACTCCCAGAGTGTTCAACAATGCCACACATATTCTCAGACACAAGGTAAAATTATTTGGTATCGTAGTAACATGGTGGTTAACAATTTGGAGAGCATCAAATAGACTTGTGTGTGAGCGTGTTGATATTTAACCTTGCTGTAATGTTGTTGTTGTGTTTGGATAAGAAATATATTGTTGATCCATTACCCCCTTTGTAATGTTGGTTTGCGGTATATATACATTATATATATATATATATATATATATATATATATATATATATATATATATATATATATATATATATATATATATATATACACACATTATTAGTCTCTTCAAAGTGTGCAGTTTTTTTACTAAAAGGTTGACTTCTGCTGAGGCTATAATTAATTATTAATTTTTACATTGATTTGTTTGAGGAACCTATGCTTCACTATACAAACTTTTCGGTTCATGAACTATGTTCAAGAACCGATACGTTTGTAAATTGAGGTTCCACAGTACATAATAGACATTTTATGTCGTACTACGATCTACATCATTATATCGCACACAATACAGTTGTCAAACAGCCTGACTGCTTATATACAGTGTTGTATAAGGATAAGAAACAGTTTGTATGAAGGAACAAAGGAATACTTACTTAAACAATACGTTTAGTTATTCTTAAACTTTAAGCAGTAGGTTGGAGCTGTACATTTTAACATAGCCTGTCAGGGAATCGGTCAAAATCCACCTTGTAGTCAACATGTAGAGTATGTGTTGTTGTCGACACAGATCCCTCCATAAGGCCATGATCAATCATTGAAGGGATTATTTAAAATGTGTTGGGGTCACAAGCTCTAACAGTGATCGACTTACATCAACACGGCATTTTAAAATCCAAACACAATATTCTTTAACAACTGTGCGTCTTGCTCAGACTGCAGGCAACATTAGGGAAATCTGTACAGTTTGGTTTACAAAATTGTTAAAAATTGTTGCAATTACATGCAATTTAGAATTTACCTTACAGGTGTAAATCTCAGGCTTGCCCCTGACAGTTTGGTTGTGTTTTAGTTTTTCCTCTGTGTGTGTGTAGTATGTGCTGTCTTTAGTTCCTGTCAGCACTCTTATTTTGGTTCAGTTTCCTGATTGTCTCCTTGAGTGCTATATCCCCTCAGTTGCGGCTGATTGACACCTGGCCACACCTTGTGTCAATCAGCCCGCTCCTATTTAGACCTGTTTTCTCCTCCAGTCAGTGCTGGATTATTGTCGTGTCAATGTCATTTCTACTTGTTGTTCCTACTGGTCGTGTCATTGCAGCGTTGCGGTAAGCTATATTCGGTAGCGGTTTGTAGCTTACTGTTTTTTGTTCCCTGCTTCCAGTTTGTTTATTCATAGTCAAGTTTGTTATCCGCCTTGCACTTGTTTGTTCTTATTCTAGTATTGTAATTAAATCATGTTTTCCAATTCAATGCCTGCCTCCTTCTCTGCATCTTGGAGTTCGTCATCAACAAACTTTGACAGTATATTTTGATGAGTTTATGGTTAAATTGAGTCAAGTTTTATGACCGGCAACAGTTTAGCCTATCACCGGTTTGATTAATTGAGACTTTTATTAGTAGATTGCAGAATACAGTACATATTCCGTACAATTGACCACTAAATGGTAACACCCAAATAAGTGTTTCAACTTGTTTAAGTCGGGGTCCACGTTAAACAATTCATGGTAAAATATTACTTTGGTACTTATGGTACTTATTTTTTTTATTTGAAGGTTTATTTAATGAAATAGTGAATTTCCCGACATGTTGAAATGTGCAAGTGAAAACATGTGATGTACTTCAATGGAAATTTGTAAAGCATGAAATAAACAAAACAATTACCATTATCAATGATTATGACCAGGGGTCCCCAAACTTTTTTCCTGGGGGGCCGCATTGGGTTAGAACAATTTGGCCGGGGGCCGGGCTGTGTGTATATATATATATATATATATATATATATATATATATATATATATATATATATATATATATATATATATATATATAAATATATATATATATATAGATAGATAGTACTTTATTGATTCCTTCAGGAGAGTTCCTTCAGGAAAATTTAAATAATATATATATATATATATATATATATATATATATTAACATGCACACGCATACTCAAGTCTCCAAAACGTTGACCACCATGTTGCTACAATAAAAAAACAAACAAGGGAAATATTAAAAAGTGGTATTGTTTTTATAATATATATATATATATATATATATATATATATATATATATATATATATATATTCCTCGCGCACCGATTGACTGAAAGAGCGCGTACTTGCCGCTGATGATGTCAAGTCAACGATGGAAGAATGCATTTTGGGACAAAATGATTTGACTGACCGGCTAGGAGACAAAATAGGTAACAACAGTAAAATGGATTAGAAAGGACAGAATTAAAAAAATAAAAATGAAAAATAAAATAAAATAATAAATTGTTTTTAACTTGGCACTTGCCGAGGGCCATATTTTGGACGCTGGTGGGCTGTATCCGGCCCACGGGCCGTAGTTTGGGTACCACTGGTTATGACAGACCACCTTGAAAAAAAAAACGAATGGAATTTTACAGTTTTACTGAATGGGACACCCAATTTGTACATTAAAATAAAGAAAGTGAAAACTCTACAAATATGAATAAATGGGAACTAACCTGGAAACCTTTACTGACATATATTGAATGATAACATATGGACATCTAAAAAAAAAAAAAGCTATATATTTTTTATTATTGTTATTATTTTTTGTATTCATCCTACACTATTAGTGCTTTTTTTGTGTCAATTTTGATATGGTTTTGTCACGGTTTACTTGCTTTTTTTTTTTGTGCCTTTTTTTTTGTATTTTTTTGCATCTGATCAAGCCCTGTGACTTTCTTCTTCTTTTTTAAGTGTGAACGGTGGAGAGGTCCTCGGGAGGTGATCTTGTGATCACTTCCTGAGGATCCTTGATGCCGAGGAATAGTCATCCATCTTGCTATGGTCTGGATAGCCAGCACATCCTGAGCCAGAGCGGGATGGATGGATATATATACAATATCTGGGTATTTTTTCTAATAATGTCCATACTGTAAACCTTGAGTTGTTAAAATTCAAGTGCACCTCTCTCCTCAAGTGTGCATGTGAGTGTGCATGATTGGATGTGTGCCTGTATGAAGGGTTTGCGCGAGCAAAGTATGACAGTCAAATGTGATTTTAACTGTAAAATCCAATGATTTTAACTGTAAAATTCAATAAAATACACAAACCCCATATGAGTTGGGAAATTGTGTTGGATGTAAATATAAACAGAATACAGTGATTTACAAATCATTTTTAACCCATATTCAGTTGAATATGCTACAAAGACAACATATTTGATGTTCAAACTGATAAAAAAAATGTTTGCAGATAATCATTAACTTTAGAATTTGATGCCAGCAAAACATGACAAAAAAGTTGTGAAAGGTGTCAATAAATACTGATAAAATTGCGGAATAATATTTAAACACTTATTTGGAACATCCCACAGGTGTGCAGTCTAATTGGGAACAGGTGGGTGCCATGATTGGGTATAAAACAGCTTCTCAAATAATGCTTAGTCTTTCACAAGAAAGGATGGGGCGACGTACACTCTTTTGTCCACAACTGTGTGAGCAAATTGAGAAACGTTGTTCTTAAACTGTTTGACTAAGTGCAATTGCAAAAAATTTAGGGATTCAGAGAACCTGGAGAAATCACTCCACGTAAGCGGCATGGTCGGAAACCAACATTGAATGACCGTGACCTTCGATCACTGTACCAAAAACCGACATCAATCTCTAAAGGATATCACCACATGGGCTCAGGAACACTTCAGAAAACCACTGTCACCAAATACAGTTTGTCGCTATAAAACGACTAAAGCTCTACATAAAACAAGAATGGGAAAGATTTCCACTTTCAAAGCTTCAACAATTAGTTTCCGCAGTTCCCAAACTTTTATTGAGTGTTGTTAAAAGAAAAGGTGATGTAACACAGTGGTGAACATGCCCTTTCCCAATTACTTTGACACGTGTTGCAGCCATGAAATTCTAAGTTAATTATTATTTGCAAAAAAAATAAATAAAGTTTTGGGGTTTGAACATCAAATATCTTGTCTTTGTAGTGCATTCAAATGAATATGGGTTGAAAATGATTTGCAAATCATTGTATTCCGTTTATATTTACATCTAACACAATTTCCCAACTCATATGGAAACAGGGTTTGTATTTGGAAAAAAAAAATATATATATAGAAAGTGTGATTTAAAATTTTAACTATGAACAATACAACACTGAATATTAACACGTTATGAACATCACTCCCAGCTCCTTGATAGACATATTTTACAATCAAGCAAAAATATGATTGCAACATGTAAGAAACACCTACAATATGATACATTAGCACTTTTATGCAGAAATTTGTTTTAAAAATCTGCTTTCGCATCTGTTCCTGACACACGCGTTTCAGGCTGGCTGCTCTAAAAACAAACCCCGCCGACTTTGGTTTGTTCCTTATCTGAGCTGCTGTGACGTAGATTGCCGTAATGCCTCGTACAACACCCAAACGTGCAGGTTTCAAACATTGAAATACTTTCTATAGTTCAAGACTTGCGGTCTTTTAAAAACAGCACTGAACATCATAATGACGGCTCCAGTTTTGATGGTAAAGGTGTACAAACATGATGTAGAACGTCCGGCAGGCTGGGTTAAAAATCTTAATGGACCATATTTTGCCCAGGTCTGGTATAAGCAATGCAACCATAACATAAGCTTGGTGGTGTCCCCCGAGTTGCTGTAATTGTTATTGATGCATTCTGTTAAAGTCTGAAGAAAAGTTGTTTAAAACAAAGCACGATCACGGTTGTCTTATTTCCTCAGGCTGTTTTTTTTTTTTTTTTGGGTGTGTAAATTCTTGGCGCCTCCAGGCAAAGCTGCTAGTACTGTAGCGCATGTGTACAGCAACCTAAAAGGTCCTTCAACCAAGTTACAGGATTTTTATCACATTGGTAAAAAGTGTGCGTGATTCAAAATAGCTTGGGATAACCATGTTAGTGGCAAATATTAACCACTACCACACAGCTCAAAAAATGTGGCCAGAAAACAGAAGGATAAAATCAAGGTCAGCCATCACACACCTTTTGTGATGCTTTGAAATAAGAAATGGAACTGTTTATGAAAAGAAAAGATTAAAAACTGTTAAATTGTCAAATGTATTATTGAATAAAATAATTGCATACACAATATATTATTACAAACATTTTGCAAAAGTATTATTTATATGTCATGTATGGAATGGATGGATTATTTATATGACTTGATATTACAAAACACATTATGTTTATAATGAGTACCATTGTTTTGTTATTTTTTTATCAATGTCTCTACGACTACTTTAAGTACATACATTTCAAGGTATATCCTAAACCAGGGGTCCCTAAACTTTTTGACTCGGGGGCCGCATTGGGTTAGAAAAATTTGGCACGGGCTGTATATACAGTATATATATATATATATATATATATATATATATATATATATATATATATATATATATATATATATATATATGTATATATATATATATATATATATATATATATATATATATATATATATATATATACATACACACACATATATATTTATACATATGTATGTATATATATATGCATACACCTATTAATATATATATATATATATATATATCTATACATATGTATGTATATATATATATGCATACACCCATTTATATATATATATATACACACACACATATATATATATATATATGTATATATATATATATATATATATATATATATATATATATATATATATATATATATATATATATATATATACACACATATATATATGTATACACAAGTCTCCAAAACGTTAACCACCTTGTTGCTACAATAAAAAACAAACAAAGGAAACTATAGAAAGTGGTGCTGTTTTTATAGTGTGTATATATATATATATATATATATATATATATATATATATATATATATATATGGGAAAATGCATTTTTCGACAATATGATTTGCCGGAGTAAAGTGGATTACAAAGGACAGATTAAAACAATAAATAAAATAAAAATAGAATGAAATAACAAATTATTTTTTTTAACTTGGGACTTCCCGTGGGCCGGATTGTGGACGTAGTTTGGGGACCCCTGTCCTAAACCATATTGGGCAAATTAAGTAAACAATCATGCCACATGTCTTACAAAGAAAATAGAACGTGATAATCACGGATGGAAAGTTGTTTTTAATGACAACAAACTAAATACATATATTTGTTTAAGTTACAATCACTATTGTAATGTTCTACATTAAGTCACACAGGTTCTTCTGCCATTATATTTATATAGCACTTTTTCTCTCCTGACTCAGAGCACTTTACATTGAGACACCCCATTATTAACATTTAAGTGTGGGTGGCACTGGGAGCAAAGTAGGTAAGGTGTCTTGCCCAAGGACACAACGGCAGTGACTAGGATGGCAGGAGATGGATTCAAACCTGGAACTCTCAAGTTTCTGACCAACCAAGCGACCATCTGAGCCTACGCCCGTGAGGTTAGTATTAAACATTTTCAAGTATTTGTAAGTGTCAGAAATAGGGTTAAACTGCTCTGTACTAACAAATATTCCTAACTGAGAGTATTGTATTATGCAGAACAAAACTGTTAAATTACTGTATGTTCAAACATAATTAGCTGGCAAATGCTGGCATTTGGTCATTTTATGTGCAATGTGCACCACCAGCCAAAATGGTGTCAAATAATGTAACTAGCTATAACTGATGTGGGAGATGTAAAATAATACTAAAAAGAAAACCTAATTTGAAAACTCAATAATAGTCGACGACACACTCAAAGAGAGGGTGTTACTCACGTGCACACTTAACTCTCAGGAGATATCCAAATTAGGGCTGGACGATTATGGCAAAAATAATAATCACAATTATTTTGATGAGGAAATGCGGCTCCGTTATTGATTTAAGTAAAGTCTGAATGTCATTAAAACAGTTAACTCCATCTTTTGACACTTCTTCCACTCCCGTCCTTGCACGCTATACCGTAACAACAACAAAGATTGAATAGAAAACACGCTGTCGAAGGAAAGCCAAGTAAATAAGACCACCCACAAAATGGCGCATCCTGAAGCGACGGTCAGAAACTGGCTTGAAGATGATCTGTGAAACATAATCTATGCAACATTTTGACCCAAGAACTGCCATCACACGTTGACCACAAGGAAGTGTTTTACATTTAGAAAAACATAATAATAATAAGACTCCTTTAATGCGCCCTATAATCCGGTGCGGCTAATATATATAAAGTGCGCCTTATACAAACCCCGTTTCCATATGAGTTGGGAAATTGTGTTTGATGTAAATATAAACGGAGTACAATGATTTGCAAATCATTTTCAACCCATATTCAGTTGAATATGCTACAAAGACAACATATTTGATGTTAAAACTGATAAACATTCTTTTTTTTGTGCAAATAATCATTAACTTTAGAATTTGATGCCAGCACCACGTGACAAAGAAGTTGGGAAAGGTGGCAATAAATACTGATAAAGTTGAGGAATGCTCATCAACCACTTATTTGGAACATCCCACAGTTGTGCAGGCTAATTGGGAACAGGTGGGTGCCATGATTGGGTATAAAAAGCAGCATCCATGAAATGCTAAGTAATTCACAAACAAAGATGGGGCGAGGGACACCAATTTGTAAGCAAATTGTCGAACAGTTTTAGAACAACATTTCTCAATGAGCTATTGCAAGGAATTTTGGGATTTTTCTATCTACGGTCCGTAAAATCATCAAAAGGTTCAGAGAATCTGGAGAAATCACTGAACGTAAGCGATGATATTACGGACCTCAGGCGGTACTGCATCGAAAAGCCACATCAGTGTGTAAATGATATCACCACATGGGCTCAGAAAAACTTCATAAAACCACTGTCAGTAACTACAGTTAGTCGCTACATCTGTAAGTGCAAGTTTTAACTCTACTATGCAAAGCGAAAGCCATTTATCAACAACGCCCAGGAACGCCGCCGGCTTCGCTGGGCCCGAACTCATCTAAGATGGACTGATGCAAAGTGGAAAAGTGTTCTGTGGTCTCACGAGTCCACATTTCAAATTATATTTGGAAACTGTGGACGTGGTGTCCTCCGGAACAAAGAGGAAAACAACCATCTGGATTGTTATAGGCGCAAAGTTCAAAAGCCAACATCTGTGATGGTACGGGGGTGTATAAGTGCCCAAGGCATGGGTAACTTACACATTTGTGAAGGCAGGTTGCTCCAAAACCATACAGGTTTTGGAGCAACATTTGTTGTCATCCAAGCAACGTTATCATGGAACAAAATCAGAACGAATCAGATTTCTAATAAGAATCGTGAAATAATTTTTCATAGCACCCTGACTATCTTAGGAGTTCCTCAGCTCAAAAGATTATGTGGAGTACGTCCTATCTGTCTGTTTGCGTAGCGAATGTCACAGTGAACCTTGTAGTCTAAATGTTTACATCAGGGGTGTCAAACTTATTTTGATCGGGGGCCACATGGAGAAAAATCTACTCCCAAGTTATCACAGCATGATAACTTAAAAATAAAGACAACTTCAGAAAATTTAGTTTTAGTTCTTTAAAAATAGAACAAGCACATTCTGAAAATGTACAAATCATAATGTTGCTGGGTTTTTTTTACACTTAAATGTTGCGGTTAATACTTTATTTGTTGTTATTTATACTTTCTGATTAAAGTATGTGATAATGTGCATCAGTCAACTCATTGGTGTCAATTTTCAATCGATCAAGATAAAAAAATAATATCAAAATCAAATTACAGGATGTATTCTTCTCATTTTCCTCGACTGGTCCACTAACATCATGTGGTTTATTTTTTTTTTACAAATGTAACATCATCTACAAAGATACAAATAATTGCTACTGCAAAATTTAGTGGACATGTTTAGAACTGCAGTTTATTGCGTTCAAAAATGTTTGCTCATTTTTACACTCATCCCGCGGGCCGGATAAAACCTGTTTGCGGGCCCAATCCGGCCCGCGGGCCGTGCGTTTAACACCCTGTGTTTGCATGGACTGGCCACATCATACCTATCTAAGCTCCTGCAGCCTCACTCCCCAGACAGAGCATTGCTTACTACTTGAAGGCCCAGAGCCTTTTCTGCGGCTCCCCCCAAATTATGAAACAATCTGCCTCTGCACAATCGGGCTGCACCAACACTTGGGCATTTTAAAATCTTAATGAAAACACATTTATTTTCATTAGCATTTGGCAAAGAGCACCTTGGTTATTTTCTTGTTGTAGCTCAACAGTTTTACCCAAACTTTGCAATATTTTTTTTTTAACTGTCCATCCATCATCTTCCGCTTATCCGAGGTTGGGTCGCGGGGGCAACAGCCTAAGCAGGGAAACCCAGACTTCCCTCTCCCCAGCCACTTCGTCTAGCTCTTCCCGGGGGATCCCGAGGCGTTCCCAGGCCAGCCGGGAGACATAGTCTTCCCAACGTGTCCTGGGTCTTCCCCGTGGCCTCCTACCGGTTGGACGTGCCCTAAACACCTCCCTAGGGAGGCGTTCGGGTGGTATCCTGACCAGATGCCCGAACCACCTCATCTGGCTCCTCTCGATGTGAAGGAGCAGCGGCTTTACTTTGAGTCCCTCCCGGATGACAGAGCTTCTCACCCTATCTCTAAGGGAGAGCCCCGCCACACGGCGGAGGAAACTCATTTCGGCCGCTTGTACCCGTGATCTTATCCTTTCGGTCATGACCCAAAGCTCATCACCATAGGTGAGGATGGGAACGTAGATCGACCGGTAAATTGAGAGCTTTGCCTTCCGGCTCAGCTCCTTCTTCACCACAACGGATCGGTACAACGTCCGCATTACTGAAGACGCCGCACCGATCCGCCTGTCGATCTCACGATCCACTCTTCCCTCACTCGTGAACAAGACTCCTAGGTACTTGAACTCCTCCACTTGGGGCAGGGTCTCCTCCCCAACCCGGAGATGGCACTCCACCCTTTTCCGGGCGAGAACCATGGACTCGGACTTGGAGGTGCTGATTCTCATTCCGGTCGCTTCACACTCGGCTGCGAACCGATCCAGCGAGAGCTGAAGATCCCGGTCAGATGAAGCCATCAGGACCACATCATCTGCAAAAAGCAGAGACCTAATCCTGCGGTTACCAAACCGGAACCCCTCAACGCCTTGACTGCGCCTAGAAATTCTGTCCATAAAAGTTATGAACAGAATCGGTGACAAAGGACAGCCTTGGCGGAGTCCAACCCTCACTGGAAATGTGTTCGACTTACTACCGGCAATGCGGACCAAGCTCCGGCACTGATCGTACAGGGAACGGACCGCCACAATAAGACAGTCCGATACCCCATACTCTCTGAGCACTCCCCACAGGACTTCCCGAGGGACACGGTCGAATGCCTTCTCCAAGTCCACAAAGCACATGTAGACTGGTTGGGCAAACTCCCATGCACTCTCAAGAACTGTATATCCTATTATTTACTGTTGCATTGCTTTTACTGCTTTTTCCGATTTGCCCTGGTAGAGGAATATTTTCCACCTTAGTAGAATGCAATGCTTAAGGAGTCATTCTGCTTGAAGAATAAAACACCAAGAGTCCACCCTGTGGAACAGGGGTTAGTGCATGTGCCTCACAATACGAAGGTCCTGAGTTCAATCCCGTGCTCAGGAACTTTCTGTGTGGAGTTTGCATGTTCTCCCCGTGACTGCGTGGGTTCCCTCCGGGTACTCCGGCTTCCTCCCACTTCCAAAAAATTGCACCTGGGGATGGGTTGATGGGCAACAGTGTGTGAATGTTGTCTATCTGTGTTGGCCCTGTGATGAGGTGGTGACTTGTCTGGGGTGTAAACTGCCTTACGCATGAATGCAGCTGAGATAGGGTCCAGCACCCCTTGCCACCCCGAAAAGGACAAGTGATAGAAAATGGATAGATGGATTGAGTCCTCCCTGTGTTTAGGTCTTTACACACAAACACAAAGAGCATACTAGTTTTGATGATGACAAGAGGTGCCAGGTATGAGATGGAGTGAGGTGGTATATTGATTTTTGTACTTAATATAATTACTCACCCTATACTTCAATCTAGTCTCCTTGCTTTATTTCACAGACAGCCAAAAAATAGGACAAAACCAAAGTTTTGTCCTATTTGGCTGCGTGGGACTGGTGGTCCCTTGTTCACTGAGACAAATATATTGTACATACATACTGACATACACCCGATTATACATACATATATACACACACACACGTATATATGTATATATATATATATATATATATATATATATATATATATATATATATATATATATATATATATATATACGTGTGTATGTGTATATATGTATATATATATATATATATATATATATATATATATATATATATATACACACACACGTATATATAATTCTAAACATTTCTTCACAAAAGAATAAATCTTTAACATCAATATTTATGGAACATATCCACAAAAAATCTAGCTGTCAACACTGAATATTGCATTGTTGAATTTCTTTTCACAGTTTCTGAACTTACATTCATATTTTCTTGAAGTATTATTCAATAAATATATTTATAAAGGATTTTTGAATTGTTGCTATTTTTAGAATATTTTTAAAACATCTAATGTATCCCTTGGCATACCTTCAAGTACCCCACTTGAGAACTACTGCTTTAAGGGAACCAGGGTAAAACACAGCACACTGACAAAGCTTAACCTATTGTTACTATAACAATCTACAAGGTTAGTATAGATCGCTTCTCTTTCTTCCCCTCCATCTATCTGCTTTCTTTTGGAATTCAAGTTATCATTAAAAATGTGTATTGTTGCATTTGAAACAATTGTATTGTTAATAATGAAAAAAAAAGGAAAATTTACTTGGGATTCCTCGCAGTTTTGATCGCTGGCGGGCCATGTCTGGCCTGCGGGTCATAGTTTGGGGACCCCTTTTATAGGCCCTAAACACCAGAGGGCGAAACTTTTACCGAAATGAGAAGATTTTAAAACAACACAGTCCATAAAAAAAGTCTGTGCATGATTTTTGACTTACAGCTGACTTTTATCATACATACATTTTGTCATGCCAGTGAACCAAGTTTTATGTTTGTTTTGTTTTTTGTCTCTTGTTTCACGTTTTGCACTTCCTAGTTTTGTTTGTTTCCATAGTAACTCATTAGTTCCCACTTTGTCACGCCCTGTCCCTCAGCTCTCACACCTGTTACTAATTACCACAGCCAGTATTTAAAGATTTTACTTTCTGTCCATCGGTCTGGGAACTTTGCCTTCACACACACATGCTACCCTTGCTGCACCACCGTCATGCCCTCGTCAATAGTTCCATGTCATGTAAGTTGTTGTATATAGTTCATAGTTCAATTCTTTTGTGCTAAGTCCTTTTGTTTATGTCCATAGTTCATTCATGCCATCGTGCAAGTGTTTTTGTTTTCCTGTTTGTATTTTGTAGCCAAGTTCTGTACCTCCTTGTGAGCGCCCTTAGTTTGTTTATTGTTTTATTAAGTGTATAAATAAATTACCATGTACCTTAATTCACGCCTGGCTCGTCCTGTAATCCCTCTGCGTTGAAGGAGCAAAATTAATCCATCTCCAGGTGTGACACATTTTACATATTACAAATAGTACAAAAATATATTTTTATCATCCTAATAACATCGCCATAGTCTGCCCGTTTTCTCTCTCAGGCCAACTTGGAGGTGCGAACGCATGCTTTTATTTCCTGTCTTTTTGACCAGTGGTTCCCAACATTTTTTGCACCACGGCCCAGTTTAATGTTGGCATTATATTTAAGGACCGGCTTTCCACTTGTGCCAAATAAATAAAGCAACAATAAGTGCCTGAAAAATACAACTCACTATAACGCTGAATTAGTGAGAGCCCTGGGCTGGTTTCTTTGCAATGAGATGCAGATGTAAATAAGCCTTTGGCTACAATCTGTCACATTTATGTTGTATATGTTCATTAATGTGTATTGTATCATGTCACAAAGTTATAACAAAATACAACAAATGGCAACTTCCGTTGAGGAGTTTTATTGTACAACTATAAACACGCTTATTGGTGTGTCTAGTGGGACAGGCGAAAGTTAAGTCGGAGAAAATGCATTTGTTTATAAAATATTTAATGTTATGACTAAAGTGGTGAAGCTGTATTTTCATTTACAGTTTACATTTTTTGACGGTCTATTTAAGAGACATTTATATTATTATTATCTACTATTTAATTTAGTTAGAAATGATTGTTGTCTGTCTATCTGTGTTGGCCCTGCGATGACAGGCCCAAAATTCAGCTGCACCCCCTGCGACCCCAAAAGGGAGAATCAGTAGAAAAGGGATGGATGGATAGAACCGGCCCATAGGCCAAAGCACACACCAATACTCCATCAGTGTTGACGCTAGGAATTTTCAAAATGGGGTCCTCATGTCATGAAAAGGGGGTCCCACAGTAAATTGTTGGTGTCCAATTTTTTTGTATGCATTATCCTGTTATATCTCACATGCTACTGTATATTGTGTTTTGGGAAAAGGTTGTAAAAACGTTACTTAATTCCTTAAAAAAAATAATACTAAAGAAAACACCTTTTTATGCATTTGTAAATGTATTCAGTGATAAACATTCAATCATGTTCTTCTTTCCTTTATGAATCTAAACTTTACCGCTTAGGGGCAGTATAGCTCAGTTGGTAGAGCGGCCGTGCCAGCAACTTGAGGGTTGCATGTTCAATCCCCGCTTCCGCTATTCTAGTCACTGCCGTTGTGTCCTTGGGCAAGACACTTTACCCACCTGCTCCCAGTGCCACCCACACTGGTTTAAATGTAAAAATTAGATCATGGGTTTCACTATGTAAAGCGCTATGAGTCATTAGAGAAAAAGCGCTATATAAATATAAATCACTTCACTACCGCTGTCAGTATTTTTTTCTGTATATGTATTGTAATATTTTTTTAAATGTGTTTGTTCTATTTTTGGCCAAAGTGAGACAAAGAAAACAATCCGAAATTGTCTTCATTGTTTTAGTTGTAATGCCATGATTTTCCTCCATGCGGCCCCTGAGCTAAAATGAGTTTGACACCCCTGGCCTAGAAGTACACTCGCCAAGGTCAATGCTGTATGTTATTACTACATTGCCTCAAAAAACTACCTTAATTGATTGTACTGCAATATTTTGTACTTTCTATTCAATATTTGTTTGGATGATATCTTATCGACGGTCGTGTTCCCAGGATGCAAAAAAAAATGGGAAACGGCAAAAGCAGCATCTAAGTAAGGCTAAAAGCAAAAACGGGGTGCTGCTCGGAAGTGCACGGAAAATACAAAGAAAGTTGTGCGAGGTTAGCGAACGTTGCATGAAGTGCACAACGACAAAGTCTTACTGTAGCACTAACTAGAAAAAGGTCCTAAAAGCAAGTTAACGTCATTGTCACGTAGAGTGTATAATCGACCTGATTGAACTGGTTAGGAATCTTTTCAATGAACAGAAACTAGTGTGTATGATCCGTGCACATAGCAACCAGAACATAAGGAAGGAGTGCTGAAACAGAAATAGACTCAAAAACAAAGAGAATAAGAACAATAAACATGATTTGCAGTACAGGTCATGACATAAAAGCATGTTACATATTAAAATGTTGATGTTTTTTCAAGGCCCTGCATGGATTAATTAAATTTAAATGAAATTCAATGGAGAATATTGATTTTGGGTTACCAGTTTCATCACAGAACCAACTAAACTCTGGTGCCAAAACACAGTGTTTTTCAACAACTGTGAGAACCAGTCTGGTGTGCCGTGGGAGATTATGCAGTTTCACCTATTTGGGTTAAAAATATTTTTTGCAAACCAGTAATTATAATCTGGAAGTAATGTGCCGTTGTTGAGTGTCGGTGCTGTCTAGAGATATATCAGTACATGGAAGGCGGTATCTAATTGTTTAGTAAATGTCATGAACAGGTTGTGTGAGATGACGATGATTTGTTGTGATCACAATATGCAGGCGACAACGGGAGGCAGCATGCAGGTAAAAAGGTGTCTAATGCCTAAAGCCCAATAAAAGTCTGCGGGCTATAGAGCGTTTTCCATTCAGGCTCCAGTACTCTGGAATGCCCTCCTGATAACAGTACGAGATGCCACCTCAGTAGAAGCATTTAAGTCTCATCTTAAAACTCATTTGTATACTCTAGCCTTTAAATAGACCCCCTTTTTAGACCAGTTGATCTGCAGTTTCTTTTCTTTTTCTCCTCTGTCCCACTCTCCCTTGTGGAGGGGGTCCGGTCCGAAGGCCATGGATGAAGTACTGTCTGTCCAGAGTCTGGACCCAGGATGGACCGCTCGTCCAGCGTCGGGACCCGGGATGGACCGCTCGTCTGTGTGTCGACTGGGGACATCTCTGCGCTGCTGATCCGCCTCCGCTTGGGATGATTTCCTGTTGGCTCCACTGTAGACGGAACTGTCGCTGCTGTGTTGGATCCGCTATGGACTGGATTCTCGCGGTTGTGTTGGATCCACTATGGATTGAACTTTCACAGTGTCATATTAGACCAGCTCGACAACCATTGCTTTCGGTCCCCTAGAGGGGGGTTTGCCCACATATGCGGTCCTGTCCAAGGTTTCTCATAGTCATCATTGTCACCGACGTCTCCCTGGGTGTGAGTTTTCCTTGCCCTTATGTAGGCTCTACTGAGGATGTTGTAGTGGTTTGTGTTGTGGTGTGTGCAGCCGTTTGAGACACTAGTGATTTAGGGCTATATAAATAATCATTGATCGATTGATTGATTAATAATGCTTAAACCAAAAATACACAGAAGGTGAGTGCCCCTAAGAAAAGGCATCAAAGCTTAGGGATGGCTATCTAGAACGAAACTAAAACTGAACTGGCTACAAAGTAAACAAAATCATAATTCTGGACAACAGCAACGACTTACAGCGTGTGGAGCAGCAGACGGCGTCCACAAAGTACATCCGTACATGACACGAGAGCAATGTCCACACAAAAAAAGATAGCAAACACTTAAGTACTCTTGATTGCTAAAACAAAGCAGGTGCGGGGTATAGCGCTCAAAGAAAGACATGAAACTGCAAAAGAAAAAGCCACCAAAATAAATGTGACAGTAAACCTACTTTGAGACAAGAGCTATATAAATGTATGCTTGGTTATGGTTTAAAGTTTTTTGATTGGTTGATTGAAACTTTTATTAGTAGATTGCACAGAAGTCTTATCCAACAATTGCAACAACCACGTTTTATTGTCTACTGAGGTTAATTTTTTAATGATTTCTGCTGGCGGTGCGCCTCCGGATTTTTTCAATGAAAAAACGCGCCTTGGCTTAAAAAAAAAGGTTGAAAAAACAACAACTTAATAGACAGCGGCTCTAATTTGTGAATGTGTTTATTCTAACAGAGCAGGAGAGCGATGATAAGCTTCCTTTATAATATTTGGTTTGCAGAATATTGCCTGTAATGTTTGCTGTAATTAAGGTAAATAAAAATGAAAAAGAAAACAAAGAAGGTAAAACTTTTTTTTTTTTTATCAACTAATGAGATCAAAAATCAATTGGTTAAAATAAACTCAGAGCTGCTCAGCCGTGTTGCTTTTTCTTCTCCTCATCCACCATTCCGACTCTACAGCTGTGATGGATATCTGACCATGACAGCCTTAAGTGTGGATTTGAATCTCCACAGCACGAACCTTTTAACTTTATTAAACTGTCACACTGCTATTCTTCATACAACAATGATTTAATCGCAGATGTGAGCCAATGTGAGGCTGCAGAGCAGGATTAAATCTCTCCTGCTCTTCCACATTCACTGTATCGCTTTTGGTGATCTCACAGAAGTGGACTATTAAAAGATAGTGCTGTTGTTAAATATTAAGACACTGATGACCACTGTCAGTGGTGTGAGTACTTAGTTTTTTTTTCTTCAATCAGAATATATTTTTTAAACTATTTTTAACCTTGAAATGACATCAATAAACCAAACAGCAGAAATTATTTCGTATATGATTTTTATTCATTGATATTTTGCTACACACTTTGTCTAAAAAAAAGGTTAACTGCTGAATCTGCCAAGTTTTAGAGAACAGGCTAAATCAGGGGCGCTCACATGAATTGATTAACGTGGACCCCGACTTAAACAAGTTGAAAAACTTATTCGGGTGTTACCATTTAGTGGTCAATTGTACGGAATATGTACTGTACTGTGCAATCTACTAATAAAAGTATCAATCAATCACACTTTTTCTGCAGGCGAGCTACTTTTCAATTGACCAAGTCGAGGAGATCTACCTCATTCCTATTTATAATTTATATTTATTTATTTATGAAAGAGACATTTTTGTTAACAAGTTAATGGTGTTTAATGATAATACAAGCATGTTTAACACACATAGATTCCTTTCTTTCATGAAGACAAGAATATAAGTTGGTGTATTTGATTCTGATGACTTGCATTGATTGGAATTAGACAGTGGTGCTGATAACGTCCGCATTTTCAAATGGAGGAAAAAAAAAGTCCTCCTTTCTGTCCAATACCACATGAAAATGGTTGGATTTGGCATCTCATTTGTCCAACTTGCATACTCGTTTTTAAACACTTTGTTATGAGAGTAGCATATGTGTGTGGCCCTTTAATGTCTGGCAGCAGGTGAGTGACGTCAGTGAGTGTGCGGGTGGGCAAGCAAGTGAGAAAGCGGTCACTGAGGGCGGGGGAGAAATACATTGGCATCAAACTCCGTAGCTTGCTAGCTTGTGCACGCTAGCTTTCTGAGACTCTTATTTTGTTAGCACAGGCAGGATGAAACAGGTCTTTTATGGTGAAGACAGGAACTGTGCAGTCGGTCTTTAGAGTTTTGACAGTAGGTACGGAGTCTCTAGAAATAAAATGTGTTTCTCTGCGTCCGCCCTGTTGGTGATTTTTTTTCTTAAATATGAGCTTGCAGCAGCCAGCGTCATCTCACAAGATCCTCGGGTGCCGAGAATGTCAAACAACTGACGAAAGTGAAGTCTTGGTATGATTGATGATTGCTCATTTTTATGTATATTTTTTAATGCCTGGCTTGAGATCGACTGACACACCCTCCGAGATCGACCAGTCGATCGCGATCGACATAATGGGCACCCCCGGGCTAAATAAAGTACAGTACGGACATAAAAATATGTTGGAAAAAAATATAAAATTCATATCTTAGGTCAGTGTTTTTCAACCTTTTTTGAGCCAAGGCACATTTTTTGCGTTGAAAAAATGCGGAGGCACACCACCAGCAGAAGTCATTAAAAACGAAACTCAGTTGACAGTAAAAAGTCGTTGTCGCAATTGTTGGATATGACTTTAAAGCATAACCAAGCATGCATCACTATAGCTCTTGTCTCAAAGTAGGTGTACTGTCACCACCTGTCACATCACACCCTGACTTATTTTCACTTGTTTGCTGTTTTCCTGTGTGTAGTGTTTTAGTTCTTGTCTTGTGCTCCTATTTTGGTGGCTTTTTCTCTTGTTTTTTTATTTTCCTGGAGCAATTTCATGTCTTCCTTTGAGCGCTATTCCCCGCAACTACTTTGTTTTAGCAATCAATAATATTTCAGTTGTTTTTATCCTTCTTTGTGGGGACATTGTTGATTGTCATGTCATGTACATACGGATGTACATTGTCAATACTCCACAGTTAGTCTTTCCTGTCATCCAGCATTCCGTTTTTGTTTACTTTGTAGCCAGTTCTGTTTTAGTTCCATTCTGCATAGCCTTCCTTAGGCTTCAATGCCTTTTCTTATGGGTACTCATCTATTGTTTAATTCTGGTTTAAGCATTAGACACCTTTTTATCTGCACCCTGCCTCCCGCTGTTTCCGACATCTACAAAGCAATTAGCTACCGGTTGCCACTTACTGATATGGAAGAGTATTACGCGGTTACTCTGCCGAGATCTCAACAGCACCGACACTAAACAACAACACATCATTTGCAGACAATAATTACTGGTTTGCAAAAAATATTTTTAACCCAAATAGTGGTTGAAAAACACTGTCTTAGGTAGTTATACAAATAGTCTCAAAAACGCCCCTACAGCAATTGTAATAAGGCCTGCGGTGATTAAACAAAAAAATCAATAATTTAGATTAAAAAAAAGACAAATATAGTTTCCGCCGGGCATCTGCAAACGAGCACACATGAGAGCGGTGGTGTGAGTGGCAGAGAACAGCAGATATTTTTTTTTTATTATTAAGCCACACAGTGTAATTTGATGAGATGCATTTAATTTAAAAAAAAGTTATGGCAAGAAGAAAAATTGTTGGTAATTGCATTTATTTGCCGCGAAATACACATTGAGGTTAGTAAGTGTGTTTCCATCTGATTACTTGCTTAATCCATAAATTACACGATTCCTAAAGTAATCGATAGCTGCATCCCTAATTGTAATCAATACTTAGTAGTTTATAGTCCTAACACATGTACATAGTTGCTGCCAACATTAATTACAGTAGCTTCATACTCTGCTTGATGATGTAAAGCAGGGTCCCCAAACTACGACCCGAAGGAAATGTTTATTTCATTTCTTTTAATTATTATTTTGTTAAATTTGTTTTAGGTAATCCATTTTCTACCGCTTGTTACTCTCTATGTCTTCTAGCCGCTCAAGCAAATCATATTGTCTAAAAATGGATGGGAAAATGCATTTTCCCATCCATAACGTGATATCATCATCATCATATACACAGACATACATATATATACAGATATATATATATATATATATATATATATATATATATATATATATATATATACACATATATATATATATAAATATATATATACTATATATATATATATATATATATATATATATATATATATATATATATATATATAAATATATACTGTATATATATATATATATATATATATACATACTAGGGGTGTAACGGCACACAAAAACCTTGGTTCGGTACGTACCTCGGTTTAGAGGTGTTCATTTTCAGTACAGTAAGAACAAAACAAAATATACATTTTTGGGTTATTTATTTACCAAATTTGTAAACAATGGCATGACATACATATACACACAGGGTCCATTGCCAGGGTTAATGTGGTCAACATATATACAATAAAAACTAAGTAAGATAAGGCTCAGAATGTTTTCTTAACAAAACCTTTTTACATGTAAAGGGCTTTTTTTGATTGATTGATTGAGACTTTTATTAGTAGATTGTACAGTACAGTACATATTCCGTACAATTGACCACTGAATGCTAACACCCCAATAAGTTTTCAACTCGTTTAAGTCGGGGTCCACGTTCATCAACATCGCCCGCGCCCACCCCCTCCCAGGTTGGCTAACTTGGCAGAAAGAGGATATATTGGCTCATTGTTCTTCCACCATAGAAGTGGGTCAAAATCTAGTTTTTAATGCAATATGGACTCTGCTGCTATAAAAACATTTGTTATTGCTTTAGCCCTGCCTGACTCGCCTAGGGGAGGCTACTTGAATGCAGTGGTGACGCTCCAAATGGGTTAGCATGTGTTATGAGAGTAGCGTATGTGTGTGTGTGGCCCTTTAATATAGGACAGCATTTGAGGTGAGTGTGTGGGCGAGCGAGGTGAGGGAGCGGTAGAATGCGGGAGTGGCTAGTGTTTTGTTGGATTGGCTGTGTGCTAGACCTCAATAAAGCCACGATTTGCAACTAATTGCCAGACTCTTCATTTACCCCTGAGTCCAGAGCTGTGGAGACCCACTGCCGGCTAGAGTGAAGGGTGTTGCCCCTGTGAAGACATCAGCCCTGGAGGAGTGTCTCCCCTGCGCTCCTTGACTATGGTTTGGGAGCCGGAAGCAGGAAAGGTGCAACACATGTTTGACGTGTTGTCAGAAGCAGCTGCTGAACAATCTCGGCAAACCTCCGTCCTCCACTGTTGTATCGCGCAGCCAAAGCGCTCCAAAACGGGAGATCTTAAGGAGGCAGGAGGGTCTTCCAGTTCTGGCTTTTAAATTTGTCCTAGCCTGGTCGCTGCTAGCATGTGTACTCGTTCGGTACACCTCCGAACCGAACTGAAACCCCCGTACCGAAACGGTTCTATACAAATACACATACCTGTTACACCCCTAATATATACAGATATCCAGTCATCCAATTTCTACCGCTTATTCCCTTTTGGGGTCACGGGGGGCGCTGGCGCCTATCTCAGCTACAATCGGGCAGAAGGCGTCGTACACCCTGGACAAGTCGCCACCTCATCGCAGGGCCAACACAGATAGACGGACAACATTCACACTCACATTCACACACTAGGGCCAATTTAGTGTTACCAATCAACCTATCCCCAGGTGCATGTCTTTGGAGGTGGGAGGAAGCCGGAGTACCAGGAGGGAACCTACGCATTCACTCCACACAGAAACATCCCGAGCCCGGGATTGAACCCTGACTACTCGGGATCTTCGTATTATGAGGCAGATGCACTAACCCCTCTTCCACCGTGAAGCCATATACACACATATATATATATATATATATATATATATATATATATATATATATATATATATATATATATATATACATATATATACAGACACACACACATGTATATATATCTAACCCAATGCAGCCCCAGAGTCAAAAACAATGGGGACCTCTGATGTATACTTTTAACAATACACTCTGTATGCCGTCATTGTTATTGTTGTATCAATGGTAAGACAATGTTTAAAAATGTATCCTTTGTGGATTAAAATCTTAAAATTGCACTCTTAGTATCTTTTTAAGTTGGGGATGTTTAGTCTTGCAAATCCGCAACATTTCAACCAATTTTTTTTCCATCAGACCAAAACTTTCTGATACCTTCAGCACTCTAAAAAAAATATATGGAGGATTTAATGAGATTGCTATTATTACTCACACGTCTACAAAAGAGATGTGGGTCTTCACAGACTTTCCTATTACGCCACTCAAGTGAAAACTATCCAATATCGCTTCTCAAAAGGCCCTGCAGGGTTCCCTGCAGTTTCTCTTTCTAACATAACTTTCCCCCAAAAACTTGTGACTTGTTTTCTGCTCAAGTGGAGCTCCCACTTGACAATGAAGCTGCCATTGTTCTTGATGCTGAAGTAGCTGTGGACAAAACTTCTTAAACAGGAAAGACTTTAAAAAAAAAAAAAGTGGATTTTGTGGGCACGGACAGATGAAGGTCCTTATTTTGCTACTTCATAGTACCGTATGGGATACCCGCTAAAATTTAGAAGTCAAAAAATATATATCCATTGCCACACTGGACTATAAGCTGCAGATATAAACGATGCATAATGAGTTATTTACTGTACTCAAAACTCGATGGTGCACCTAAAAACCTTTTTTTTTAACCCAGTGCATCTAATGCAGGCCTGGGCAATTATTTTGGACTCAGGGGCTAAAGTGCCCTCTTTCGGGATTGTAATAGAGATCCATCTGGATCCATGAACTTAATTCTAAACATTTCGTCACAAAATCCATATTTATGGAACATGTCCACAAAAAATCTAGCTGTCAACACTGAATATTGCATTGTTGCATTTCTTTTCACAGTTTATGAACTTACATTCATATTTTGTTGAAGTATTATTCAGTAAATATATTTATAAAGGATTTTTGAATTGTTGCTATTTTTAGAATATTTCTAAAAAAATCTCAAGTACCCTTTGGCATACCTTCAAGTACCCCCAGGGGTAGGATTACCCCCATTTGAGAACCACTGAGCTAAGCTAACCACTGACCTAGGTTTAAACAACACTGATAAATAAGCGTTTAGTAAAGGTTAGGAATTATCTTCCAAAACGTATTATCGCTGTTAACCAAGGTACCACTGTGATTTATATTCATCCTCTATGTATTCATCCATGCAGAAAGGCTACGCAGATAAAAACTGGAAAAAAACCTGCAAATGTTTGCGAAAAAGAACGAAAAAACAAGACTACGAGGAGTCTAATATTAACGACAACCATAATAACACCGTGAGTAGATGAGTGATTTGTGTGTGCTTGGTGTAAAAATATCCATTCATTCATTCATCCATCCATTGTCTCCCATGTATCATATTCAGGGAGGCTGGAGCCTATCCCAGCTGACTTTGGGCCAAAATCACAGCCAATCAAATCCCATCCATCCATTTCCTACCGCGTGTCCCTTTTGGGGTTGCGGGGTGTGCCGGAGCCTATCTTACCTGCATTCGGGCGGAAGGCGGGGTACACCCTAGACAAGTCGTCACCTCATTGCAGGGCCAAAACAGATAGACAGGCAACATTCACACTCATATTCACACACTAGTGCCAATTTAGTGTTGCCAATCAATCTATAACAGATGCATGTTTTCGGCGGTGGGAGGAAGGTACTCGGAGGGAACCCACGCAGTCTTGGGGAGAACATGCAAACTCCACACAGAAAGATCCCGAGCCCGGGATTGAACTCAGGACTACTCAGGACCTTCGTATCGTGAGTTACATGCACTAACCCTTGTACCACCGTGCTGCCTGCCAATCACAGTGAACATATATTGTAGCCAGACATCCACTCACACTTACATTTACACCACCACCAAGTGGGGACCGAAGCCAGGTGGGTCAACCACGAGACTCGTAAGAAAAACACATCCCAATGAATCTCAATTCTGAGCAAGAAAATGGTGAATTCACCTTCTCGGTAGAGCCTATGCCTTAGTTCAATCTGGTGATTTAAAACTGTGTAACAGTGACAAGCACTGTGTGTGTTTCTGCGGATATCTTCAAAAGAAAACAAAAAACGGTAGATTTAAGCATTTACAGAGTTTGACAGCCGTGGTGAAACCAGGTCCAATTGCTACCTTCCGCAGCGTTTGGTGTACATTATCTCTATTGACAAAACTGAGAGAGCTCAGTAGCTCTCCTGAGGTTTTCTGAAGGAGTCTCTGTAGACTTGTTACCATGCTCATGCCAGCTTCTCCTGTCAGTCTGAGTACTGAGTACCACCAGGCTGAGACAACTGACCATGTTGGCTAAGTCAAACCATGCACATCTCTTCTACCTGCAGAGTTTTTTGATTGGCTCTCTGCATAGGCTAAAAATACAGTATACTGAATATTAATGTGATATAAGAGATGGGCACTGAATTTGGTACTTCTTTGACACAAACCGCATCCCGCCGATCGGTGCATAAAAAGTACGTAAAATCCAACGGTGCCATGTTACGGTACCTGGGTTGCGCGTGACGTCACGTCCAGTTGCAAACTCAGACGGCTCTAACTCGGTAAGTAAAATATAATAAAAATTATCGAAAAACCGTGATTGATAACTGCACATTACAACAAAAAAAAACTGTGGACTGACTGGCGCTAGCTTAAATGCCAACATGAAAACAAGACAAATTAATATATTTCCCCATTAAAAAACGGCATACCTCAATCTAAACTTGTAAAACCACATTACTGTTTGAACAACTAAGCCAGGGGTCAGTAACCCAAAACTTTGAAATAACCATATTGGACCAAAAATACAAAAAATTAATCCCTCTGAAAAGCCGTATATAAGTGTTTTAATGAAAGCAACTCATGATGCAAGTGTCTATATTAGCTACTGTATAATAGCCTACTATCAAAATGACTTTGTGTTGCAGGCTGAAGCAAATCTTTGTTGACAGAAATGTTCAAATGCAATATTTATTCTACACATTTTTACAACATTAGAAACCATTAGTAAAGCAGGGGCTACTCAGAAAGTGAGATAACTCCTGGAAATTACTGGCTTTTAATGGCCAAAGTATTGATGTGTGTGTTCAAATTAAAGGAAACGCCAGACTGTCTTATTTTAATTGCTTTATTCCAGTCTTTGGCAAGCTAGGGCAATATGTGCTGTGGTCTGGAAGAACATGGCACACAAACAACTGTCTGAAATGCAAACAATATTACATGCAGATAATGTGTCATGAGACATGCAAAACTAAATTATATACAAAGATGATAAAAGTAAAGGATATTAAATGAGCTCAAACGAGGCATAATGATGCAATATGTACATACAGCTAGCCTAAATAGCATGTTAGCATTGATTAGCTTGCAGTCATGCACTGACCAAATATGCCTGATTAGCACTCCAACAAGTCAATAACATCAACAAAGCGCACTTTTGTGCATTCACCCACAGCATAAAATGTTTGGTGGACAAAACGAGACAAAAAAGGAGTGGAAGATTCTACATGTAAACAAACTGGTACGTCACAGTTCACACTATGGTGAGTTCAAGAACCGCCGAAATTAGTAGGACAAAACGATGTTCAACAAATACTCTCATCAGTGAAGCATACACACAAACATATTAAACAGTGGGCTTTTCTAACAATTTGTCCTCAAACGAATAAACATACTAAAACATGAAAAAAAAAGGTTCCCCCATCTTTTTCCGTTTACAATCCTTTTTTTATTAAATACTCCAGGGAGCCACTAAGGCGGCACTAAAGAGCCACATGCGGCTCGAGAGCCACAGGATTCTGAACCCTGAACTAAGCTATAAAATTGTGCACATCGAACCTTCAAGATGTGCTGCCACGGCACGGAAAGATCCATCGGAGAAATATGAGATGGAGGATGTTTTACAGTTCAAGGACCTCGGAAAAGAGTAGGACAACCAAACAGTAAAACGTCCACCAGAAAAAATAAATTATAGCTATTTTTTGTAACGCACTTTTTCATTTGGATAAATCTCAAACTTCAAATGTACAAACCAATATTCAAAACAATCACAATTTGGTTTGACACCCCAGATTCAGGCCATTAAAAACAGATAAAATACTAAAACTATAAAACTACGATGCATGAGCAACACAATATATGCAAAATAATGGGATTTTCTATTCATTATAGTTTTTTTTTTTTTTTTTAATCTAAGAAATTCAGTGTGTGTTTAAGTACTTTTCAAGCACTATCAACCATATTGCGATTACTATAACAGTGCTAATTTTGGACACCATAACCGTGATATAACATTTTCAAATTGTTACATCCCTAATATTTCGCCAAAAACTCCAACAGCACTGAGAGCGGACTCATCCAAACTGCCTGTAGCTCATGTATGTTCAATGCCAAGAAAGAAACTAACTCAGAAATGTAGTACTACGATATAACAATTGGACAGAAGTTATCACAATCAGCTCATTGTCAAATGTTCCGATAAAATGAAATGTTATTATCAAAAACATTATTACTGGTATTGATTTGAGGGGATCCAGTTTGGTGGTTGCAGGATTTGGTCTCTGCTTTTTGCAGATGGTGTGGTCCTAATGGCTTCATCTGGCCAGGATCTTCAGCTCTCACTGGATCAGTCCGCAGCCGATTGTGAAGCGACTGGTGTGATAATCAGCCCCTCGAAGTCCCGAGTCCATGGTTCTCGCCCGGAAAAGTTTGGGGAGCAGAGCTTGCCCCAAGTGGAGGAGTTCAAGTACAGTTTGTACCTCGGAGTCTTGTTCACGAGTGATGGAAGAGTGGATCGTGAGATCGACAGGCGGATCGGTGCGGCGTCTTCAGTAATGCGGACGCTGTATCGATCTGTTGTGTTGAAGAAGGAGCTGAGCTGGAAGGCAAAGCTCTCAATTTACCGGTCGATCTACATTCCCATCCTCACCTATGGTCATGAGCTTTGGGTTATGACCAAAAGGACAAGATCAAGCGGCCGAAATGAGTTTCTTCCGCGGAGTGGCGGGGCTCTCCCTTCGAGATAGGGTGAGAATCTCTGTCATCCGGGGGGAGTTCAAAGTCAAGCTGCTGCTCTTCCACATTAAGAGGAGCCTGATGAGGTGGTTCAGGCATCTGGTCAGGAAGCCATGCACCCAAACGCCTCCCTGGGGAGCTGTTTAGGGCACGTCCGACCGGTAGGAGGCCACGGGGAAGACCCAGGACATGTTGGGAAGACTATACAATAACAAGATCTGATAGTTCAGTTACAGCTCATGTTATTCTATTCTGTGTTATATGTGTTTATGTTGCACGATTGTTCCAAGTAAAATTCCTAGTTTGTGAACCCGTTCTCGATCAATGGCAATGAAAACTCTTTTGATTCTGATTCGGAATCTGATGTCTCCCGGCTAGAATGGGAACGCCTTGTAATCCCATGGGAGGAGCTGGGCGAAGTGGCTGGGGAGAGGGAAGTCTAGACTTCTCTGTTTAGGCTTACGCAATCCGACCTCAGATAAGCTGAGAAAAATGGATGGATGGTATTGAGTCCCAGGTACCGGGAATCAAATCAAACTCTTCTGATTCTGATTCGGATTCTGATGTCTCCCGGCTGGACTGGGAACGCCTTGTCATCCCCCGGGAGGAACTGGGCAAAGTGGCTGGGGAGAGGGAAGTATCGACTTCTCTGCTTAGGCTTACGCGATCCGACCTCAGATAAGCGAAGGAAAATGGATGAATGGTATTGATTACCAGGTACCGGGAATTGGTACCGTACCAGTTCAAATGTGAAAGGTACCCATCCATAAATGTGATGTTTAATATTACACACATGTTTCTGTCATCTATAACCCAAAGCTAGGATGTCAATTTTTTCTTCAGATACCTTAGCCTATGGGAACTAACATTGGATTTGTTTTAGCATCTTTAATGCACAAATGTATCAGAGTGGCCCCCATATCCTCAATGTTTCCCCTTGCTGGAAAAGTTGTATCATCTTTGCCATGCACAAACCTTTTCAGAATTCTGAACATATATTTGGATCCAGCTAAACACACAAACCACAGTGATGGCTACCAATGTATGGGGATAGGGGAAACAATCTCAAGTCAACGGTGTGAACATCAACACTGCAAAACAGTACAGATATAATTATGCAAGAGATTAAAAATAATAATAACAATCAATTAATACCAGCTTTAAAAAAAAGTTGAAAAGTGAAGAGAACTGAGGTCAAGCAAAAGGACCATGGCAACTCAGTGGCTCTGAGAGTAACTACTACTGTTGTGTCAATGCGGACATTGCAAAATGAAAATATGTGTATTACCTGGTTTAAGATCCATTTGTCAGGGTAGCAGATCGGGAATATGAAAGAGAGAGAGGGAACAGAGACAGACAATCAAAATAAAATTAAAAAAATACATTCACAAGATTAAACTGTGTCACTGCTCTCCAGAACACAAATAAATAAGGCTTTATTTCATAATGAATACAGATACAATTCATTTTCACACATATGGCAATATATGGTCCAGTGTTTTTTTCAATTTGTAGGTTGAAACCCTCTGAGGGGGGTGTTTTTTTTCAGGGGTTATTTGTGTCTGCATACTAGTATTCATGTTATAACAATACACAAGCATGCAGCTGGGTGGAAGCAGTGCTCAATCTAACCAACAGGCTGCCTGTTCTACCCAGGAGTAGTCATAAGTGCACAGGAACACGTTTGTTACAGAGGATGGAGAAGTTTGGGAAGAGAATGAGAAGAAGATAGGAGTCAACAACAAGAAAAAAAAGAAACAATAACCAAAATAAAAAGTACGACGAATCATGCATTGTTTTTGGAGTCACTGTAACTACGGTTGGAAATCAGGAAAAAAACTATCGTATTCTACTTTGCAACATCCTATCCCCGTGGGCTGTTTCCTTTTTTTTTTTACTGTTGCTGCAGTAAAAAGTACAGATCCTATCTGAACATTGAGAAAGCGTTAAGAGCAAAAAAATTGATTGATTGCCACCGTGCTGCCCTCTCTCTCTCTCTCTCTCTATATATATATATATTTATATATATATATATATATATATATATATATATATATATATATATATATGTATATATATATATATATATATATATATATATATATATATATATATATACATATATATATATTAGGGGTGGGCAAATTAATGCGTTAATTATGAGTTAACTCATCAATCTATTAACGCCGACAATTATTTTATCGCACATTTGCGTATGTTGTTTACATGCTTTTATTTTGTTAACACCTTTTCTTAACAAGTTGGTGTCGCCCGGCGTCGAGGGGCTCTTGGTAAAGATGGAATATTTGGCAAAAATACCGGACAATTCTGCAAATTTCATGGCTGGCTTACAGCGTGGTCACTCCGGGATCACCTACGACCGCCAGACAATTCTGAATGTGGATAGATCGGGCCGTTTTGGACTGAATGACGCGTGCTTGCTAAACCGGCTAGCTAGCATGGGAATACTTTGCCGGCTACATCCAGCGGCCTGTGAAGCAGTGGAGTATATGTGCTGTCTTTCTATTTATCAATAATGTAGACGAGGAGTGTTGGCTGAGTTCTTAACGTTTACTTTCAGAGCGTGCATATCACAACATACAAGATGCCGTCATGGCGACACAACCTATACCGGGCTACCGCGCATGCTCGTCACTCCTGTTGCATGCTGGGTAGGGTCGTTCTTTTTTTCCCTGGCTCATAACATCAAACAATCGGAAAATTCCCATCATATCAATTCCTAGATATGGTCATAATTATTTTAAGTGCACTACGCCGAATAAACACAACATTATTAATATTGCTACTACGGATAATTTGATCAAAAATTCCCTAAAACAGCCCAATACCTATAATATAGGTTTTTTAAACATAAGATCCCTGATAAAAAAAAAAAATGTTTCTGCTGTTACCTCAGAAATTGCCTGTTCAGATGTTATGATTGTGGCTCAGGGATTTGTATGTAGATTATATTTATTTTCCATAACAAACAGGATAACTTAAATACCCTGGCAGTGGTAGTAATAAGCTTAAATGTTTGTATTTACATTTTTTGAGTTGATTTTCATAAAATGTGCTATTTAACTGCTACTGTTTAACAAGGACTGATTTAAATTGTGTTTTGGCGCTTTTGTTCATGTGGGGGAATATTCCAATAAAGGTGCACTACACACTACTTTTGAATTCTTTATTGGGCTTTGCGTATACAATGCAGTTAATCGCGATTAATCTGAGAAATAGTGCGATTAACTTTGATTAAAATGTTTTAATCGTTGCCCAGCCCTAATATATATATATATATATATATATATATATATATATATATATATATATATATATATATATATACATATGATGAATATATATTCTTACCTGGTTTACTTCCATGAGGACCTTCTTAAATTGTTGTAATCAATCAGAAATATCAAGTGTGGAGAGAGTTATTTACATGTTTTCTATCATGCACTCAGATTTAAATAGGTGTAATTTAGCATTTTTTTCTGGTGTTTGGACGTTTTTCATAATGTCAAAAATGTTCAGTGAGCAGGTTGTGTTAAGCGTAACCATGTGTTTTGACATTTATGTAATTTTTTGTTTTTTTTTATTTGCTTCATGACCAGGGAATGTTGTTTGGATTGTGTCATATAAGTGAATCCATCCATTTTCTACCGCTTACTCCCTTTCGGGGTCGCGGGGGGCGCTGGCGCCTATCTCAGCTACAATCGGGCGGAAGGCGGAGTACACCCTGGACAAGTCGCCACCTCATCACAGGGCCAACACATATAGACAGACAACACTCACACTCACATTCACACACTAGGGCCAATTGAGTGTTGCCAATCAACCTATCCCCAGGTGCATGTCTTTGGAAGTGGGAGGAAGCCGGAGTACCCGGAGGGAACCCACGCATTCACGGGGAGAACATGCAAACTCCACACAGAAAGATCCCGAGCCTGGATTTGAACCCAGGACTGCAGGACCTTCGTATTGTGAGGCAGACGCACTAACCCCTCTGCCACCGTGAAGCCCATATAAGTGAATCATGTGCTATAATTTTTAAGTACTTTCAAGGGTCATTCATCTGATTTACTCACATTATCCACAAGATGGCACCAAATATGTAGCAGACAGAGGCCACTTTTAGTGTTTAAGATTGATTTGAAAGCATTCCGCGGTGCAACACTTTGTTGAACTCATGACATCTTACAGGTCGGACTGTAGTTTGGACACTCCTGGTCTAGGCACTTGCCTTTTATGCCACATCATGTGGGTTAAGAAATTGTTTTACAATAAGATTCACACTACATTTGGTGGTGGTAGGCTACTATAGTAGTTTTAAGTTTGGTCACACCCCTTGGTTATAGTCTACGTAATAAATTTTGTTTATCCAGCCATCCTGAATTACACGCTTAACACCATATCTTGCAATTACTCCGGTTTAGTAAGTCAAATTCTAAAGTAGTCCCATCCTTGTGTTACATCAATACCCCGTGCCAAAACAAAAGAAGCGAGTCGTTGCTGACTAACTGTCTGAGCATTTTTAATGGGACAAACAGTGTTACTGTGAATGAATTGTGAGAATCAGTTTGAATCGAAAATTGTGTAGAATTCAGAGTTAATTCTGATTGAAATCGTTACCCCAAGAATTGTAATCGGATTGAATTGAGAGTTGTTGCAAGGTTCACATGCCCATCAAAAATACAAAATGTGACTAACTCCATCCAGATGCAGACCTTACATCAGAGCCCATTCAGACATTTCCTGTACCTCTTATCCTGGTCATGGTCATGGCAAAGGCTACATCGTATCACAGCTGACTTTGCGTGAAAGTGTGACGACACTCCGCACTAAGAGTGTCACGTTTGGCTTACATCTTTATGCGGGGTTGTTCTCCCAGGATGCAGACGGACAACACCGGACGAAAGCTTGAGGTAGGAGATGATTTATTTCTCACAAATCATACAGCGTAGATACAAGCATACGAACACAAAACAAAAGAAAAAATGTGCCGATAGCACGGGAAGCTAAAGTAACCACTTGGAACAAGAATCAAGAGCTAGAAAACAAGCATACCCATGTAACTGTTGCCTTCGGCAAACAAGGAAGCCAGACTGAGTGTGGCGAGCAAGGGGAATAAAAAGCTCTCTGATTAGTGGTTGACAGTAGCTGAGAGTGCCGACCACTAACCAGAGGCAAGTGAACCCAATGAATCCCCATGGAAGCTAAACCAGACCCAGAGGTGCACAAACAAGAACTAAGGGGGTCCTAAATTAACAGAACATAACAAAACATGATCCGGGCCACGGATCATGACATAGAGTGTCTATTGCAGGGAAGCCATGTGCAACCATGCTACCTTTCTCCTATGTGGCTTACAATAGCCCAGAAATTGAGACTGCCTAAACACCACACCTCCAACAGAAATGTTCAAACCAATAACACAGCCCATTTTCCATCTTCTTTATTGTGTTAAAATGCCATATAAGTAGAAAAAGCGGTACTTTCTGCAGACATTTCTACATCAAATGTTGTCAGGAGACCAAGATTAATGACTTGTGATTTCAAGTCAGACACACATTAGATTGACCTTTGTGCTGCTTGAAGCCGAAATTTTCTGTGATCAGAATGAAAAGAACAGAGCGCATCACAATTATTTTAAAGCTAGCACATATTGGGCCCCATTCAGCAATAAGATCTTAACTTTTCCTCTTATCTTTCTTCTTAAGTGATTTCCAAAGAGGAAGCCATTCAATTCATGACGTGTTCTTAAGTGGCCAAATTGTTGCCACTTGCTGTTCTTAAGTTGCTGAATGCCAAATGGTTAGCGTGTACGTGTCTACCATAATTTGCATACAAACACGCCCTTATTTCCCCAATACGCATATGTAAACACCCTTAATTCCATAATTTGCATAGGTAGGCGCCCGTAATTCCACATATAAGGGCACAATTCCGGCAAAAAAGAAAGAAAACACAAAGAGATTACAGAAGGGAAAGGGAAATACATAATACCGCTTTATTATGAAGCTGGCTGTGGCGTCTTCTTTCTGATGTCACTTCCCGTGTGGCCGCGGTCTTTCTGGCGTCACTTCCTCTCCGAACTCAGTTCGTAAACGATTAATGAGTCTTAACCGCTGGTTTAGTGTGGCTAAAACGGGGCTTAGGCTAAATAATTATTCGTTTAAGGGGTTAAACGACATAGTGTAGACATGGCCTAAGCAATGTCCTAGCAAAGTAGATCCTCAAAGTCACTCAAAACCAGGGGCGTCAAAGTCACTTTAACTCAAAGGCCGCATGGAAGAAAATCAATTTCCCACGAGGGCCGGTTGAGTCAAATCATGGCATGATAACTTCAAAATATAACAACGGCAAATTCAGATTGTTTTCTTTTTTTGTTTTGCTTTGGCCCAAAATAGAACGAGCACATTCTGAAAATGTCCAGATCACAAATACTCCTTGTGACAAAACACTTTAAGTCATACTTGCCAACCCTCCCGATTTTCCCAGGAGACTCCCGAATTTCAGTGCCCCTCCCGAAAATCTCCTGGGGCAACCATTCTCCCGAATTTCTCCCGATTTCCGCCCGGAAAACAATGTTGGGGGCGTGTCTTAAAGGCACTGCCTTTAGCGTCCTCTACAACCTGTCGTCACATCCGCTTTCCCTCCATACAAACAGCTTGCCGGCCTACTCTGATAATTTATACGTCTTTTGCACAAACATGAGTGAATTTAAGGCATACTTGATCAACAGCCATAAACAACTATTACACTGTTAAAAAAACGTGCCACACTGTGAACCCACACCAAACAAGAATGACAAACACATTTCGGGAGAACATCCGCCCCTTTACACAACATGAACACAACAGAACAAATACCCAGACCCCCTTGCAGCACTAACTTTTCTGGGACGCTCTAATATACACCCCCCGCTACCACCGAACCCCGCTTCCCCCAACCCCACTAACCTCCATCTCCCGAATTCGAAGGTCTCAAGGTTGGCAAGTATGCTTCAAGTTAGTTGAATATTCTTAGAAAAAACACCATGAAGAACACAATTAACTTAGACTCAATCTCAGTGTATCTACAACGCAATTCAACTGAGTCACAGCCCATCTGGGATCAAACAAAAAACAAAATAAAGCATCAATAAAAACTGTTCTTTGTATCAAATATACAATTTGTCATTTCCACTCTTCACTTTCTGTAAATTTGCACAAAAGACTAATTTTCACAGAAGTATATCACAAGTAGGGACGGTGCTGCACAGTGGAAGAGTGGCCGTGCGCAACCCGAGGGCCCCTGGTTCAAATCCCACCTAGTACCAACCTCGTCACGTCCGTTGTGTCCTGAGCAAGACACTTCACCCTTGCTCCTGATGGGTGCTGGTTGGCGCCTTGCATGGCAGCTCCCTCCATCAGTGTGTGAATGTGTGTGTGAATGGGTAAATGTGGAAGTAGTGTCAAAGCGCTTTGAGTACCTTGAAGGTATAAAAGCGCTATACAAGTACAACCCATTTATTTATTTATCATTTAAGTGGAGCTACCGATTGTTTATTTTACTCCAGTTTGTTTTACGTCGGGTCGAGGGGGAAGGAGTCGCAGCCATGCTTTACTGTGTAACTCTTGTTTGGTATAAACTATTTGCTTGCCTAACATAATTGCTATTGCGACATCCAGTGGACACATTTAGAAGACCAGTTTCTTTAAAGGCCTACTTAAACCCACTACTACCGACCACGCAGTCAGATAGTTTATATATCAATGATTGTAGCTGAGATAGGCGCCAGTGCCCCCCGTGACCCCGAAAGGGAATAAGCGGTAGAAAATGGATGGATGGATGGAGATCTTAACATTGCAACAAATGTCAATACGGCCGGTTTAGTTTACTAAATTGCATTTTTAAATTTCACGCGACCCCAAAAGGGAATAAGCGGTAGAAAATGGATGGATGGAAATTTCGCACGGAGGTATCATGCTAAAACGTTGCGGTATGATGACGCGTGCGCGTGACGTCATGCATTGTAGAGGCCATTTTGTTCCAGCACCGTTCCCAGCTATAAGTCGTCTCTTTTCATCGCATAATTCCACAGTATTATAGACTTCTGTGTTGATGAATCTTTTGCAATTTGTTCAATGAATAATGGAGACGTCAAAGAAGAAAGCTGTAGGTGGGAAGTGTTGTATTGCGGCCGCATTTAGCAACACAAACACAGCCGGTGTTTCATTGTCTACATTCCCGAAAGATGACGGTGAAGCTTTACTATGGAACAAAGCGGTCAAGCGAACACGGTTGGATTGGACCACACACACAAAGTACAGTGTATTATGCAGCGATCATTTCGAAAGATTGTGTTTCGAAGAGGGTGTCTTGCGAAGGGCAGAGATGGGCATCGCCACCACCCATGGACTGGTGCTGAAGAAAGGTGCGGGGCCGACCTTCAGGTTGTACAGGTACGACCATATAATCTCCCTAAAACACTAGTAACACAATAAGCAAATAAGAGATTTTCCAGAATTATCCTAATAAATTTGTCTAATAACATCTGAATCGCTCCCACTGTATAGTCTTTTTTATTTTCTTTTTTGTAGTCCTACATTCTCACTTTCCTCATCCACACATCTTTCATCCTCGCTCAAATTAAAGGGGAAATTATCGCTTTCTCGGTCTGAATCGTTCTCACTGCTAGTGGCCATGAGTGTTGACAATGCTCAGATGTGAGGAGCTTTGCAATCCGTGACGTCACACGCACATCGTCTGCTACTTCCGGTACAGGCAAGGCTTTTTTATTAGCGACCAAAAGTTGCGAACTTTTTCGTCGATGTTCTCTACTAAATCCTTTCAGCAAAAATATGGCAATATGGCGAAATGATCAAGTATGACACATAGAATGGACCTGCTATCCCCGTTTAAATAAGAAAATCTCATTTTCAATAGGCCTTTAACTTAAAAATGCAGCTCACTTCTACACTTAGCAAACTCCTTTCGCGGGCCGGATTGAACCTGGGACGCATGTTTGACATCCCTGTTCTAAACCATTTTCTACCGCTTGTCCCTTTCGGAGTTGCGGGGGGCACTGGAGCATATCCCAGCTGCATTCAGGTGGCCGTTTTGTATAAAAATGCACATGAATGTTGGAAAATACAGTAAATATGATTGTTTTCTCCAGGTCATTGAGCTGCATTTTCATAATGAAACAACACATTTAGGGTGGAAGTTTGATGAGTTGCTTGAGTCCAGTGCTCGGGTGAGAGTATGTGTGGGGCGGCATGGCGGAGTGGGTAGAGCGGCCGTGCCAGAAACCTGAGGGTTGCAGGTTCTCTTCCCACCTGTTAACATCCAAATCGCTGCCGTTGTGTCTTTGGGCAGGACACCCCCGGTGCCGGTCACACTGGTGAATGAATGATGAATGAATGATTGGTGGTGGTCGGAGGGGCCGTAGGCGCAAACTGGCAGCCACGCTTCCGTCAGTCTACCCCAGGGCAGCTGTGGCTACAGATGTAGCTTACCACCACCAGGTGTGAATGAATGATGGGTTCCAACTTCTCTGTGAGTGCTTTGAGTATCTAACAATAGAAAAGTGTGATATAAATCTAATCCATTATTATTATTATTATTGTGTCTAAAATAGTCACAACCAGGATGTGAGGGGGCGCGGCCCTCGGACCTGCAGCGAGGAAGGGGTGTGCCGGGTCCGGCTCCGGCACACGTTTATCTCATCACCTGTCACTCTATAGAAGGGCAGCAGCCGGGAAGGAAAGGGTTGGAGAAGTTGGAGTTGGCGGGCAAGAGAGCACCCAAGCACGAGCGAGAGCAAGACGGAAACAAGACCGGATGGCTGAAAAGCAACCTGAGGAACGAGACCGTCAAGAGAGGTGATTGCTGAAAAGCAGAATGATAAGTTTATTGAAAAATAAACCAAATCACAAAACCGTCGAGCCTGTCATGTCCGTCCTTGGTGGGCCAAATAACCCGGAGGTGCAAGGATTTATATCTGCAAATAGCTATGGGTTTTTCATTAGAAAAATGACTTCCATTAATAAGGTGTTTCTGCTGTCTGCAAGTTATTCAATCTTAACTGATGCTGTGTGTCGGTTTTCATTACCTAAAAAAACATGTTGGCTGAATGTGTTTCTTGTTCACCAGGGGTCACAATATTGGCTTGCATCAAGCAAAATACAGGTCACGCTTCCCACTCCCACTCTTTCATGTCTGTGTGGATTGTTGTGGTTGCTCTCAGTTGTTCCCTTTGACGATTCCAGACTTTTTTCTACTAGACACACCTTGATCCGCTAGCAACAAGGCTCAGCCACTGCTGTCTGGAATAGCCCTTTTGTTCAAATGTATGGAGCTTTGTGTTTAGTCTTATGCTAAATACAGTTTACTAATACAACATTGATATTGGAATATATTGACATGGATCAAAAATGTCCGATGTAAGCAATAGAGCTGTAAGTAACGGTAACACTTAAAGCCCTACTGAAATGAGATTTTCTTATTCAAACGGGATAGCAGGTCCATTCTATGTGTCATACTTGATCATTTCGCGATATTGCCATATTCTTGCTGTGAGGATTTAGTACGGAACATCGACGATAAAGTTTGCAACATTTGGTCTCTAATAAAAAACCCTTGCCTTTACCGAAAGTAGCAGACTATGTGCGCGTGATGTCACGGGTTGTAGGGCTAATCACATCCTCACATTGTTTAGAATCATAGCCAGCAGCAGCTAGAGCTATTCGGACAGAGAAAGCGACAATTTCCCCTTTAATTTGAGCAAAAATAAAAGATTTGTGGATGAGGAAAGTTAGAGTGAGGCGCTTAAAAAAAAAAGAAAAAAAAAACGACGACTCTGAGCGGCGGAAGTGTAGCGTTTCAGATGTAATTAGACACATTACTAGGATAATTCTGGAAAATCCATTATCTGCTAATTGTTTTAATAGTGTTTTAGTGCGATTCTAAAGTCATACCTTAAAGTCGGATGGCTGCAGTGAACGCCAGTGTCCCAGAGAGAAGCCAATGGAGGAGCCAAGATCACAGATGCCTTATTGACAGCTACAGGAGGAGGTCCCATAATCCACTGAAGTCTCCGGTAAGAGCTGGCTTAACATCACATTTTTCCTATCCAAAAACTTGCCGGTTGATGTAGGGAAACATGAAAAATACTGTGTAATTATGCGATGAAAAGAGACGACTTTTAGCCGTGTGTGGTGCTGGGCTAATATGTCCGCTAAAACCCAAGACGTCACGCGCACGCGTCCTCATACATCTTCATTCCGCGACGTTTTCAACAAGAAACTCCGCGGGAAATTTAAAATTGTAACTTAGTAAACTAAACCGGCCGTATTGGCATGTGTTGCAATGTTAATATTTCATCATTGATATATAAACTATCAGACTGCGTGGTCGGTAGTAGTGGGTTTCAGAAGGCCTTTAATTAGTCATTATTAAGTACTTATTCTGCATGGCCATTTTGGAAGGGGATTGTGCTCAGCGCGCCGCAGGAGTAAAGGTCAAACGCCTCTGGCCATGGGGAGGAAACAAAACGCCATAGGACGGGGGCGTGGCATGTGCTGACGGAGAGACACAGCTGGCAGATGATTAGATGGCACAGGTGGTACGTGTTAAACTAATCATCTGTTGTCTTGAACAGTGAGCGGCCGGGTGCGGGAGGAGGAAGAAGTTGGGAGAAGAGACTGGAAAGTCCAAAAAAGCAATCCGATTATTGAATGGTTGTGTTGAAAAACATTAAATCTGTTGAAAAGTCGATGTGCTTGGCTACTTTGACGTGCATCCGTGGTACCGCAAGACAGCGACTTCTACAGCCTTATTATACAACAACCCTAACCCTAACCCTAACAAAATAACTTTAAATTAAGTCTTTGTTACTTACAATATTTTCCCCTAGAGTCCAAATAACTCTTAATTAGAGTTTCTAATTAAGATTATTTCCATATGCAGGTTAGGTTAATCGGAGACTCTCAATTGTCCATATGTGAATGGTTGCTTGTCCACCGCACATCATTTCAGTTTGGATATAAGAGACTTAATTTTTCTTGCCAAATGTATTCCAATTGTGACAGAAAGAACACTGTTCCTTTATTTGATGGAACAAGCTATTAAATTGTTTTGGGTCATGTAAATCAGTGGTTCTCAAATGGGGGTACGCGTACCCTTGGGGGTACTTGAAGGTATGCCAAGGGGTATGTGAGATTTTTTTTAAATATTCTAAATATAGCAGCAATTCAAAAATCCTTTAGAAATGTTTTTATTGAATAATACTTCAACAAAATATGAATGTAAGTTCATAAACTATGAAAAGAAATGCAACAATGCAATATTCAGTGTTGACAGCTGGATTTTATGTGGACATGTTCCATAAATATTGATGTTTTTGTGAAGAAATGTTTAGAATTAAGTTCAAGAATCCAGATGGATCTCTATTACAATCCCCAAAGAGGGAACTTTCAGTTGATGATTACTTCTATGTGTAGAAATCTTTATTTATAATTGAATCACTTGCTTATTTTTCAACACGTTTTTATATCTTTTTTTCCAAATAGTTCAAGAAAGACTACTACAAATGAGCAATATTTTGCACTGTTATACAATTTAATAAATCAGAAACTGATGACATATTGCGTAATTTACTTCTTTATCTCTTTTTTTCAACCAAAAATGCTTTGCTCTGATTAGGGGGTACTTGAATTAAAAAGAATTTCACAGGGGGTACATCACTGAAAAAAGGTTGAGAACCACTGATATAAATGTTAGGAATGGTCTTTGTAGCGGAGGTCGTTACCGCAAAAAGCAGTACACAGCAGGAAACGTGCAGGTAAATGGGCATTTCATGTAAAACGGTCCAAAAATCCAAAGGTTATGCAAAAAACAAGCACAGGGAAACTGGGCAAGAAAAACAAATAAAGAGGTCTAACAAAAAAGAAATGCAAAAACCTTAGTGGTGTGCCGTCAGGGCAGGCAAGGCCTTCTCTGCTGGCCTAACATAACCAGAAATCATGATCATAATTAAAAATATAATTACATTTTTAATTTACTTTCCCTAAATATCGAAATTTATTGATATTCTCTTCATGTCATATTGTGCTTGTTCCAGTGCTGTTGTTTTTAGTTTGAGTTTGTATCCAATCAGCTAGCTTATCTTGCCATGCTGTGCAAAATCTGCCCGAGGCCTTCAGAATCAACAATGCGGGCGTCCGTGCACTATAAGTGAACAGGAACATACAGGTGATAGACAGTTGCGATAGCCAAGCAGATCACGAGTTGTTGTCAGTGCACTGAAAAAACTGAAATCTAAGTAAGTTTAAATATCTTAAATAAGGTTGATATTTGCTTATTGTATGTCTGATAAGATAATTCTTCTCACTAAGCAGATTTTATGTTAGTGTTTAACTTGTTTTAAGGGTTTTGGTCCTAAAATATCTCAGTAAGATATTACAGCTTGTTGCTGAGATTTTATGACTTATATTGAGTAAAACATGCTTGAAACTAGAACATCAACTGTTGCAAAGCTGTGTCATCAACACTCACAAGTATAAAACTACTTTTTTTAAGTAACAATTTCTTATTTCAAGCATGTAAAAAAAAAAAAATATGAGTTTTACACAATTGTGTCTCGTATTAAAACAGATGACTGCCAAATGTACTTTGTTGTTTTATTTTCAATGAAACAATAGAAAATACATACCCATATAATAGTACAGTTGTTATTAGTGAGAATATACTTATTTTAAGGTATTTTTGGGTTCAGTGAGGTTAGCTAATTTTACTTTTTTTTGGAAAGTCTTGACAAGCCAAATTTTCTTGTTCTATTGGCAAATAATTTTGCTTAGTTCAAATTAAATAGACTGACAACATCTATTTTATTTGAACTAAGCAATTAATTGCCTATTTATCTGTGTTGGCCCTGCGATGAGGTGGCGACTTGTCCAGGGTGTACACCGCCTTCCGCTCTATTGTAGCTGACATAGACGCCAGCGCCCCCCGCGACTCCAAAAAGGGAATAAGCGGTAGAAAATAGATGGATGGATCAAATAAAATACTCCTAATTTTTGTTTTTGTATTTTCTTTTTTTTTAACACTGAATTTTTGCACTGGAAGGCCCCGAGGGGAAAAACAAGCAATGGTGAAGGCATGGGGTGGGGGAGGGGAGGTGTGTGCGTGTGTGCCCAATTGTCTTGGGTGTGATGGTGTAATGTTTTTGTAGACTGAGGCCGATCTAAGTTTGACTCTAGGTGTCGTTGAGAAGGAAGGGAGGTCAAAAGCGTCCATCATTGAGGTGTCCTAGGGGGTGTTTTTCAGATCAGCCTGGTCCTAGCGTTAAGGCCATTCGAGGGAGTCAAATCGTAGATTAGGATGTTTGTTTTTCGCAAACAGACAAAACAATGGCTTGTCAGTTCTTAGTCCATGGCGCCAGTCAATTCAAGATTTGAGGACAGAGAAAGAGGCTTCAAAAAGTTCTGACAAGACAAAAACGAAGAGAGCAAGCTGGGAAATGAGGGAGGGGAGAAAATGCAACCGCCCTCACCAGAGGCAAGACAGAAATGAGGACTTCTTAATTTCATTTGGACTTGCAATCGGGTTGCAGGTGAGCTGGGATCGATTGGTCACCCATGACAAACGAGCTCACAGTCAGTGGTGTGCCGTCAGGGCCAGCAAGGCCTTCTCTGCTGGCCTAACATAACCACAAATCATGATCATGATTAAAGATAAAAGTATTTTTTAATTGACTTTTCCTCAATATCTAAAATTATTCATATTCTCTTCATGTCATATTATGCTCCTTCCAGCGCTGTTGTTTTTAGGTTATAAAGTTTTCATCCAATCAGAATTAAGCTAGCTTATGTTGCCATGATGTTTGAAATCTTCCCGAGGCCTTCAGAATCAACAATGCAGGCGTCCGTCAGTGAACGGACACATACAGGTGATAGACAGTTGCGATAGCAAATCAGATCACAAATTGTTGTCAGTAAGGCCTTCTAGCTGGCCTAAGGCAGATATATATTGTGATGTTATAAGCCAGGCAGCATAACAACTACATTACCCAGTATGCCACGGTAGTGAAGACCATGCGCAGTAGCCACGTTTAGCGGGATGTTTTTGATGAGCACACTGTGGAGTAAGCTTTAAGAACTCAGCCAACAAGCCTCGTCTGCATCTTTTACGATTAGACAAGACAACACATATGTTTGCAAGGCCATTTTCAAGAAGGATATTTAGAGATAAACTACATCTTGCGAGACCATGTCGGCCAACCCCGGAAGCTCGAATGGGTTCAGAAGTTTCATTACTTTTTTTTTAACCACATAAGATATGTTTTAATTGCTGATACGGGTTTATTGATTTTTAGAAAATAACACTGTACACTGTTGGTGGTGATTCAATGCCCAGTAGTGTGTAAATGTGTTCCTGTATAGTATTTCTCCAGCAATGGTCATGTGGGGTCATATATGGTGGTATTTTGAGAGGTAATCATTGGACACAGGACATTATTGAAGGCCTAGGTGGGACACGCACGGCCCGCCACTGCTCACTGTATAGACACATTTTCATTCTCCAATTAACTCAACGGGCTTTGAACAACGGGTGGAAGTCAGAGTACCCAGAGAATTGGAGACTCAAAGCTTCTTGTGGATGAAAAGGCTTTGCTTTGCTCCAGAGCAAAAACACTGGACTGGAGGTTAGAAAAGGACTATGATGTCAGCTAAGTCTGGAATTGCCCTGTGGCGGACTGATGGGCAGTACAGGGTGAAAACAGAGGTCAATGGATGAATGAGTTTATAATTGTGCCTAATGCCTTTTGTGCAAGCCCGTGGGGGGGAAGTGAAACGATCCAAGCTTGCTTAAGTCCAGACATTAACTTACTCATCAACAAGGAAGGACAGTGAATATGAGACACATACTGTAAACAATGCACTGCAAAAAGTCAGTGCTCAAAAAAAGAAAGAAAAAATAGAGGTACTTTATTTGAGCTAAACAAAATTATCTGCTTGGGGTGTAACGGTACACAAAAATTTCGTTTCGGAACGTACCTCAGTTTAGAGGTCACGGTTCGGTTCATTTTCGGTACAGTAAGAAAACAACAAAATACAAATGTTTTGGTTATTTATATACCAAATTTGTAAACGATGGCATAACATACATATACACACAGGCTCCATTGCCAGGGTTAATGTGGTCAACATATATAAAATAAAAACTAAATAAGACAAGGCTCAGAATGGTTTCTTAACAAAACCTTTCTACATATAAAGTGCTTTTTTTATTGATTGATTGAGACTTTTATTAGTACATTGCACAGTACAGTACATATTCCGTACAATTGACCACTGAATGCAACCCCCCCCCCCCACCCCCCCAGTTTGGCTAACCTGGCAGTAAGAGGATATATGGGCTTATTGTTCTTCCACCATAGAAGAGGGTCAAAATCTAGTTTTTAATTCAATACAGCAACCCCCTGCGATCCGGTAGAAAAATGGATGGATGGATGGTCTTAAATCTGCTGCTATAAAAAAATGTGTTATTGCTTCAGCCCTGCCTGACTCACCGAGGAGAGGCTGCTCAAAAGCACAGTCGAAGTGTTCCTAAACAGGAGATGCTAACGAGGCAGGAGGGTCTTCCAGCTCCGGCTTTTGCACGTTGTCCTAGCCGGGTCGCTGCTAGCCTGCCATGTGTAGTTCCTCGTTCTGCATTGTTTACACAACCTGCGGTGCACTGCCTAATATGTCTGTGTGGAAACTCGTACGGTACACCTCCGAAATTGAACCGAAACCCCCGTACCGAAACGGTTCAATACAAATACATGTACCGTTACTCCCTTATTATCTGCCAATAGAACAGGAAAATTCGGCTTGTCAATGCTTTCCAAAGCAAGTAAAATTAGCTAACCCCAATTAACTAAAAAATACCTTAAAATAAGTATATTCTCACTAATAACAAGTGCACTTTTCTTGGTAGAAAAAAAATGAGACCTCTTTGCTCAATATGTTGAAAAATATTCTTAAATTAAGTAAATGCTAGTCCCATTATCTTGACATAATGATATGCACTATGCATTACATTTCTTCAATCCAGTAAACTTCTACTAAAAATTAATTTATTGTTCTTAATGGAAAGGCAACAAGGCAACCGCTTGTTAATCTCAGGGTACCCTAGCCGCTCAGGCGAATCATATTGTCTAAAAATGCATTTTTCCATGGACAACATGACATCATGACGCCAAGTGCGTGCTCTTTCAGTCGATTATTGTGCATATATATATATATATATATATATATATATATATATATATATATATATAAGCCCAGGCGGCCAATTTTTTTTAAATTGTAATTTTGAAGAATTTATCTGAATGTGCATGAACTATTTCTGTTCAAAATTGTCACATGTTAAATGTTTGAATATTAACAGTCAGTTTACCGTACTAAGCCAACTGTACTACTATATGAGTACGTGTTTTATATTGTTTCACTGAAAATAAAAATCAGCAAAGTCCATTTGGCTGTTATCTCCCTACTAACTCACCAGTGCCTCCATGGAAATGCCCCCGTCTACCTCAAAGAACTGCTCACCCCCAAATCCTCCACACGACACCTGCGCTCCAAACAGGCTAATCTCCTCTGACTTCCAACGACAAAGCTACGAACTATGGGAGACCGGGCTTTCTGCTCCGCTGCTCTCAGTCTGTGGAACGCTCTCCCTGACCACCTGCGGGCACATCAGACTGTGGATGCTTTTAAAAAAGGCATAAAAACCCATTAAAAAAAATACTTTTTATAGGTATGCATGCTGGTTCTAGCTTTATCTTTTAATTATTTGTATTACCTTTTTATTCTTTTTATTATTATTACTACTATTTTTTTTACACTGTGGCACTTTGAAGTTGTTTGCTCAAAGTAAAGTGCTTTTTTACAAATCAAATATATTATTTATTATTTGTTTTAATTATGAGACACAATTGCGTCAAAATCATGATTCTTTTTCATGCTTGAAGTAAGAAATTATTACTTTAAATAAGTAGTTTTATATCTGTGAGTGTTAATGACACAGCTTTGCATCAGTTGATATTCTAGTTTCAATCATGTTTTACTCAATATAGGTCATCAAATCTCAGCAAAAAGCCGTAATATCTTACTGAGATAATTTAGGACCAAAACACTTAAAACAAGTAAAACACTCTAACATAAAATCTGCTCAGTGAGAATAAATTTCTTATCAGAGACAAAATAAGCAAATATCATCCTCATTTGAGATATTTAATCTTACTTGGATTTCAGTTTTTGCAGTGTGCTTTGTGCTGAAGACATTTAATGAGGTTGCCATCTTTTTGGGAGTGCAATTCAATGGGGCCTGTAGATGCAAACTATTTCTTTGAATGGTTACATGGCAATGCATTGAAAAGGATGTAACTATGTAATGTAAAACAGATGAGGAAGCTGCTAAAATGGCTGAAAATCCAATTTCTACATGTGTTCTCTTCTCCTACCACACTATAGTCCCCACATGGACACTCTGTATTGAAGCAATCAAAGTGCAGATTTTCCAGACGGGCATTTTCATGTTTATGTTCCTTAGTAAACAATGCATAAATCAAATCAAATTGAAAAATCCAAAGCAGAAGGAGAAGTATGCGCCTATGGGTCTGTCCACACTGCTGATGAATGCGAAGGATGTTGCATCTTATTTTTTTTTTACTATGTCAGTGTAAGAAGTGTTAATAACAACTATAGGGAAGAACAATCGCATTGATCAGTCAGGATCACTTAAAGTAAGGGGGGTCTAAGCGATGGCGCAGTTTGAAAAAAAAAAATCGTGATTTTACTCAACAGAAGAGCAACAATACAAAAATACACTGCAAAAACTGAAATCTAAGTAAGATTAAATATCTCAAATAATGGTGATATTTGCTTATTTTCTGTCTGATAAGATAATTCTTCTCATTGAGCAGATTTTATGTTAGTGTTTTACTTGTTTTAAGTGTTTTGGTTCTAAATGATCTCAGTAAGGTATTACAGCTTGTTGCTGAGATCTTATGACTTATATTGAGTAAAACGTGCTTGAAAGTATTGTTGTCCAAATGTCCAAAACAAACCCAGCAATGGTGCACAGGAAGACAAGGAAGAAGAGGGGAAAAGGCGGCCAAAATGGTCAAAAGTCCCAATTTTGTCCAAAATACCTCCCAGGGTTCCAGTCCCATGAGTACCGCTGTCCGGGCCGCATAAATCCCGGGCTGCAAAAAATGTCTAAAACACACAGAGCAAAGTCCCACGGGAAGTGGGGGAGAAAAGTGACAAAAGTCGTCAAAAGTCCCCAAAAATTTTAAAATACCTACCCAGGTTTTAGTCCCATAAGTCTCGGGATGCCCAAAATGTCCATAAGACACCCAGCCGAGTCCCACGGGGTAGGGGGCATAAAAGTTGGAAAAGTCGGCAAAAGTCCCAAAAATGTTCAAAATACCTACCCAGGTTCGAGTCCCACATGGAGTGCCACAAGTCTTAACCCTGGTGTGATTTTTGAACATTTTACCGACTTTTCTCACTTTTCTCCCTACCTTCACTTGTAACTTTGCTTGGCACGTTTTGAACATTTTGGGCATCCTGGCCGACGACGGCGGGACTTGTGGGACTCGAACCTGGGTAGGTATTATGAACATTTTTGGGACTTTAACCGACTTTTCCAACTTTTCTCATATTAAAAAAGATGACAGCCAAATGGACTTTTGCTGTTTTATTTTCAATGGAACAATAGAAAATACGTTTTAATATAGTAGTACAGTTTTATAAGTGAGAATATACTTATTTTAAGGTATTTTGGGGTTCATTGAGGTTAGTTCATTTTACTTGTTTTGGAAAGTCTTGACAAGCCAAATGTTCTTGTTTTATTGGCGGATAATTTTGCTTAGTTAAAATAAAATACCTTTAATTTTTGCATTTGTTTTTCTTGTTTTTGAACACTGACTTTTGCGAAATAATTTTGTTCATGAATCAATCTCCTTCCTGAGACTGCCTGTGTTATTTAGCCTAGTAGCAGTATGCTGGTCTCCACTGTGCCGTGAGTTACAGTCTGGTGTGCCATGGGAGATTATGTAATTTTCCCTTTTTGGTTTAAAATGTTTTTTTGCAAACCAGTAATAATAATCTGCACATGTGCCATCGTTGAGTGTCTGTGCTGTCCGGAGCTCGGCAGAGTAACCATGTAATACTCTTCCATACCAGTAGGTGGCAGCAAGTAGCTAATTGCTTTGTAGATGTCGGTAACATGGTTTGTGATGATCACAATATGCAGACGAAAGCATGCAGGTAAAAAGGTATCTGATGCTTAAACCAAAAATACACAAAAGGCAAGTGCCGCTACGAAAATATATTGAAGCATAGAAAAGGATATGCAGAATGAAACTAAAACGTTGCAAAGTAAACAAAAACAGAATGCTGGACGACAGCAAAGACTTACAGCGTGTGGAGCGGACAGCGCCCACAAAGTACACCCGAACATGACATGACAATCAACAATTTCCCCGCAAAGAAGGATAGTGACAACTTAAATAGCATTGATTGCTAAAACAAAACAGGTGCAGGGAATAGCGCTCAAGGAAGACATGAAACTGCTACAGGAAAATACACTCAAAACAGGAAAAGCCACCAAAATAGGGTCGCAAGACAATAACTAAAACATTACACACAGGAAGACACCAGAGAACTCCAAATAAATCCCACCGTATTGTCAATCAATCAATCAATCAATCAATCAATGTTTATTTATATAGCCCTAAATCAGAAGTGTCTCAAAAGGCTGCACAAGCCACAACGACATTCGTAGTACAGAGCCCACATAAGGGCAAAGAAAAACTCACCCCAGTGGGAGGTTGATGGAAATGACTATGAGAAACTTTGGAGAGGACCGCATATGTGGGCAACCTTCCCTAAGGGAGATTGAAAGCAATGGATGTCAAGTGGGTCTATGACAGTACTTTGAGTCAAGAGCTACAGTCATGCACGGTTGGTGATGGTTTGATCCAACACTTGCAAAAACAACTTTTTACTGTCAATATCGGCTGCTGAATTTAATTTTCAATGATTTCTGCTGTTCAAAAAAGGTTGAAAAACACTGTCTTACACACACGACGTAGGTTCGAGCCCCGCTCGTAGTACTAGGAAAAAACAAGGCAGCTGACAAAGAGAGTACACAATGACTTTACGAAACCGAGCTGTTAGTGACAGCTGTGAGCACCAATCATTGCATCCCGTCGTCAAAATCGGAGGGCCATGATAGTGCGGGGCCCCTGGGTTTCAGCCCAAATAAGCCCGTGCATTAAGGCGGGCCCTGCATTACTGGTAAAACAGATCATTGTTCTGCTTACTTTGATACCCATGCTCGTGCATTAATAATCACACCATGCTCAAGTCAACCTCTTCCTACCTTTTTAGTAAGCCGTTTCAGTGCGTTGTCAGACAGTCTGGACTTCAATCGTGGATATTATATATTAAATGAATATCTGTGTGACTCCTAAGAGTAAACCCTACACATCAGGGGATGTCAAATGTACGGCCCGAGGGCCGGACCAGGCCAGCGAGCAGGTTTTATCCGGCCCGCGGGATGAGTTTGCCAAGTATAAAAATTAACCTGTTAAAATTTGTTGAAAGAAAGAAACTGCTGTTCTAAATGTGTCCACCGGATGTCGCAATAGCAATTCTTTGTATCTTATAGAGGATGCTACATATGTACATAATAAACCACATGATGTTAGTTCATCAGACAAAGAAAATCATCAATCTACATAAATAACATAGTGGAATTTGATTTTAATATTTTATAAACATTTTTACATAATTTTTTTCATGTTGAAATATTTTATATACATTTTTATATATTTTTATTTTATTTTGATAGATTGAAAATTAACACCAATGATGAACTGATGAACATAATCCATCCATTTTTCTACCGCTTGTCACTTTTGGGGTGGCGGGGGGTATGGAGCCTATCTCAGCTGCATTCGGGCGGAAGGCGGTGTATACCCTGGACAAGTTGCCACCCTCATCACAGCTGATGAACCTTATCACATAATTTATTCACAAAATATAAATAACGAGCAATAAAGATAGAATACTATTCACCACAAAATGTAAGTGTAAAAAAAAAAAAACAATATTATGATTTGTACATTTTGTTCTATTTTTAAACAACCAAAACAATCTGAAGTTGTCTTTATTTTTAAGTTATCGTGCCGTGATTTTACCAGTCCGGCCCACTTGGGAGTACACTTTTCCCCATGTGGCCCCCGATCTAAAAAGAGTTTGACAACCCTGCTATTATATTGTGTAGTGCAGTGTTTTTCAACCTCTGTGCCGTGGGAAATTATGAAACTTCACCAAATTGGTCCAAAAATATTTTTGGCAAATCAATACTTATATATAGGAAATAATGTGCCGCTGCTTAGTGTCTGTGCTGTGTAAAACTCGGCAGGGTAACCATGTAATAATCCATGTCAGTAGGTGGCAGCAGGTAGTTAATTGCTTTGTAAAAGTCGAAATGTGTCGGGTGAGAAGAGGATGTTTTGTTGTGATCCCAATATGCAGACCATGGCATGCAGGTAGAAAGGAATGTAACGCTTAAACCAAAAATGAACAAAAAGGTAAAGGAAAAGGTGTGCAAAACGAAAATAAAACTGAACTGGCTACAAAGTAAACAGTAACAGAATGCTGGACGACAGCAAAAACTTACGGCGTCTGCAAATTACATCTGCATATGACGTGACAATCAACAATGTCCACACAAAGAAGGGCAGAGACAACTTAAATAGCCTTGCTTGCTAACACAAAGCAGGTGCGGGGAAGACATGAAACTGCTACAGGAAATCACCAACTTAACACCAAAATAACAGCTCAAGACAAGAAATAAAGCACAGGAAAACACCAACAAACTCAAAATAAGGCACGACGGCCTGCTGGAGTATAATTTTTCTTAAACGTTTTCTGCGGGTGGTGTGCCTCCGTATTCTTAAAGGCCTACTGAAACCCACTACTACCGACCACGCAGTCTGATAGTTTATATATCAATGATGAAATATTAACATTGCAACACATGCCAATACGGCCTTTTTAGTTTAGTAAATTACAATTTTAAATTTCCCACGGAGATTCTTGTTGACAATATCGCGGAATGATGACGCGTATGATGATGCGTGCGCGTGACGTCTCGGGTTGTAGCGGACATATTAGCCCAGCACCACACACGGCTAAAAGTCGTCTCTTTTCATCGCATAATTACACAGTGTTTTAGACGTCTGTGTTGCTGAATCTTTTGCAATTTGTTCAATTTATAATGGAGACTATAAAGAAGAATGCTGTTGGTGGAAAGCGGTGGACTGCAGCTGCCTTTAGCACCGAGACACAGCCAGTGTTTCTTTGTTGTGAAGCTTTAACACGGAAAGGTCAAGTGAAAATGTTTCTCTACGTCAACCAGCACGTTTTTGGATGGGAAAATAGTGATACTAAGTCATCTCTTACCGGAGACTTCAGAGGATTGTGGGACTTCCTCCTGTAGCTGTCAAAAAGGCAGCTGTGATCTTGGCTCCTCCATCCGCTTCTCTGAGAGACACTGGCGTTCACCGCAGCCTTCCGACTTTAAGGTATGCCTTTAGAATCTCACTAAAACACTATTAAAACAATAAGCAGATAAGGGATTTTCCAGAATTATGTGTCTAATTATATCTGAAACGTTACCACTGCCACCGCCCGGAGCCGTCGCTTTTTCTTTCTTTTTTTTTTTAGTGCCTCACTCTAACTTTCCTCATCCACAAATCTTTCATCCTCGCTCAAATTAATGGGGAAATTGTCGCTTTCTCGGTCCGAATAGCTCTTGCTGCTGGAGGCTCACATTATAAACAATGTGAGGATGTGAGGAGCCCTACAACCCGTGACGTCACACGCACATTGTTTGCTACTTCCTGCAAAGGCAAGGCTTTTTTATTAGCAACCAAAAGTTGTGAACTTTATCGTTGATGTTCTCTACTAAATCCTTTCAGCAAAAATACGGCAATATCGCGAAATGATCAAGTATGACACATAGAATGGACCTGCTATCCCCTTTTAAATAGGAAAATCTCATTTCAGTAGCCCTTTAAATGAAAAAAAAAACGTGCCTTGCCTCAAAAAAGGTTGAAAAACACTGGTGTAGTTTATAATAGAAAAAACAAAACATTGGACCTAAAAATGACTTTAGTTCATACATTATCCTCGCTTAAACCAAAGTAAAAGAAATGTAAATTAGATGAGGGAGAAACAGCTCCGTTTTTTTCTTAATTCCCAAGGATAAGAAAAAGAAAATCCCCTAACACTCTTAAAAAGGCAGTAAAACTGTAATATTACAACCTTGTTTCCTGCCCCTCTTCCCGCTTTTCTGTTTAATACCCTGGCTTCTTGTTCATCGTTACAATAGGTGAAAGCAACCCATGTGAAGAACACTGCCGCAGTCGTGCACATTCAATTAATGATTTGTGAAGTGCAATCAGCTTTGCATGGCCCCTTTATTGAGGTTTTGCTTCATTCCCCTCTCTTAAGCACCGACCCCAGGGCTCAGCTGGATTGCATGCATTTAAACCTGATCCATAGCCATGCACGGCCCGTCGATTCCACTGGGAAGAACAGAGCCGAATGCAAGTATCCTATATGTTGCCAACGTACATCTACACGTGCATTGGGTTTCTATGCAAAACTCCCAGGATTTAGCTTTCAGATGAAGCCTACTTAATTTCAACCTATTTTAGTATTTCCATTAAAACCCAAGTAAAGGGTCCTGCTCTGATTCCTCGTTCAACATTTATAATTGTATTTAATTATTGTCCTTCTTAGGGCTGAAGTCTATCCCAGCTGTGTTCACCCTAGATAGGTTCCCAGTCAAGCACAGGGCACAACTTTAATTATATATGTTCCAACAAACTGCAGACATGGCTAAGGGTGCAACGGTACGTGTATTTCTATTGAACCGTTTCGGTACGGGGGTTTCGGTTCGGTACAGGGGTGTACCGAACACATTTTTAAGCTAAAATCTTAAAGGAAAACATTATCACCAGACCTATGTAAGCGTCAATATATACCTTGATGTTGCAGAAAAAAGACCATATGTTTTTTTAACCGATTTCCGAACTCTAAAGGGGTGAATTTGGCGATTTAAACGCCTTTCAATTGTTCGCTGTCGGAGCGATGACCTTTCACCCGTAAAATTACAACGGGAATCAATCCGCCATTTTCTCAAACACATTACACACCCCAAGTCAAATCAGCTCTGTTATTTTCCGTTTTTTCGACTGTTTTCCGTACCTTGGAGACATCATGCCTCGTCGGTGTGTTGTCGGAGGGTGTAACAACATGATCAGGGACGGATTCAAGTTGACTTACGTAGAGTTAGAATGGCATGCTAATCAATGCTAACATGCTATTTAGACTAGCTCTATGTACATATTGCATCAATATGCCTCATTTGTAGCTATATTTGCATCCAGCCTTTCCCTCCACCCCGATTTAATGCCAAACAAACACATACCAATCGACGGATTCAAGTTGCACCAGTGTCAAAAGATGCGAAAGTCCCCCGTTTAAAAGTTAAAGTTAAAGTACCAATGATTGTCACACACACACTAGGTATGGCGAAATTATTCTCTGCATTTGACCCATCACCCTAGATCACCCCCTGGGAGGTAAGGAGAGCAGTGAGCAGTAGCCGTGGCCGTGCCTGGTAATCATTTTAACCCCCATTTCCAACCCTTGATGCTGAATGTCAAGCAGGGAAGGTAATCGGTCCCATTTTTATGGTTGTTGGTATGACTCAGCCGGGGTTTGAACTCACAACCTACTGATCTCAGGGCGGACACTTTAACCAGAAGGCTACTGAGTCAGGTCTCCGCACACTGGCACCTCCGAGACTAAGGAGGATGTCACGTATATATGCTACTGCAAGAAGCTCTCCTGTGTTGTAATAATAACTTGAGTAATCAAACTCAAGTCACACTATTTCTGGTCCGTTCTTTACCAGATCCACTTTAAAATCCTCCTCCTCACCCACAAAACCCTCCAAAACAAGGCCCCCTGCTACCTCACAAACCTGCTTCACCACTATACCCCTTCACGCAGTCTCCGCTCCTCTGAAGCCAACCTCGTCTCCCCACCACTCAGAACCGAGCTCCGGACCTGGGGGGATAAAACCTTCTCCATCGCTGTTCCCACCCTCTGGAAGTCTGTTCCCAAACCCATCCGTGACTGCTCAGACTTTCCTACTTTCGAAAGCCTTCTAAAAACACACCTCTTCAGATCTGCTTTTAACCAGTGATTAGTGTTCTGTGTCTTGTAATCTCCTGTACTTGTTCTTATGCTTTCTGAACTCACCATGGTCACTACTCGCTGTACATATCCTACCAAGTCAGACCTATCAATGTCCATTTCTCAGATGATATAATTGTTGATGACTGAAGTGCTGATATCAAACAAACCTACCAAACCCCCACCTCCCCCTCCACATCCCACATCCCGGATTGTAAATAATGTAAATTATTCAATGTATATACTCTGATGATTAACTTGTGTGATGACTGTATTATGTTGATAGTATATATTTGTACCATGAATTGATTAACGTGGACCCCGACTTAAACAAGTTGAAAAACTTATTCGGGTGTTACCATTTAGTGGTCAATTTTACGGAATATGTACTGTATTGTGCAATCTACTAATAAAAATTTCAATCAGTCAATCAATCAGTCTGGTAAATGTCCAGTATTATTATGTATTTTAAAATGTACTGCTGTATTTTATATTATTACTTTGAACTGTTTAATATTTTAATTTTTTCTATCCTGTAAAGCATCTTTCAGTACTCTAAAAAGCGCTATACCCAATAAAATCTAATATTATTATTATATGCTGGTATGATCACATTTTAAAGACTTCAAGATTACATAATTCCGTCTGCTGGCACCAAGTTTTGGTTTTGGTCTGATCGTAGGATGTTCACTGTTGCATTTGCTTCGCCAACTAATGGTGGGGTGATAGAATAATCATATATATATATATATATATATATATATATATATATATATATATATATATATATATATATATATATATATATATATATATATATATGTATATATATATATATATGTATGTATGTATGTATATATATATATATATGTATATATATATGTATGTATGTATGTATATATATATATATATGTATGTATGTATGTATATATATATATATATATGTATGTATGTATGTATGTATGTATGTATGTATATATATATATATATATATATATATGTTATCTCACAACTTTAGTATGCTTAAAGTCCGTTGCTATAGTTATTAGCTATTGTACTCAAGCTGCATTTATTCCATCTGTGTAAGGACAAAACTTCTTGTCTGAGGGATGGTATCTTTGTTTTAGCCCGGTAACAGCCAAGGACGAAGATAAGATGACAGCACGCAGACGAAGCAGAAACAAGGCAGTCACAAAGCCCCCAGCACATTCCGTCACGTATTGTGCGTACTGGACCTGCTTTGCATGATATATGTGACCACTCCTTTTAGAGGCGGCCTCAGTGATGTGGACTGTGGAACTCCTGAATAAATAGAGGGAAGCGGGAGCTGTACCTTAGAGTGTAGGGGGAGACTGTGACTAAGTGTTCAGCTCCATGCGTTTTCTTCATGAGATAAATTGAACTCTGTCTCTGCATGGTTCCTTGCTTCTTGTCTGTTTAATAGACGTCATCAGTGTTTGAACCTGATGTGGGGATGTTTGTGACTCCAATTTTTAATTGCGACGTAAAGCATAACAATTAACCGAGGGACAACTCTTATCTCAAAAGACTCTTTACTTGATGTACCAGCCTTGTGTCAATTAAATTGAGTTTGAGCTTTAATAAAATGTTTGTAATTAATTAATCCAAATAACTAATTCCTCAGACCTCACTTGACTTCTCAGCTGAAGTCTCAAAGACTCACAGGTGCAAAGTTGAAACTTTTCAGTCCCATCAGCGTCCGATCTTTTATTTTCCCCTATAGGGGAAGATTATGATACGTTACTCTCAACAGTCGCCATTCTGCCTTCTCCCACTGTGACAGGCTGCTTCTTGTCATTCGCCATTGCTGGAGGCCCTTAATGTCAAGCAGCTGGTTCAATGGCGGGGGTCTTTCTAACAGACAGATGGGTAACCCCTGGCAATGTGTAGTAGTGTTCATGTGCAACCTTGTCACTCGATGTTGTGTCTCTCATGTTGTGCCGCCTGCTGTCTCTCTTAACATCTTTGTGGCTCGCGTCCACAAGTGTTGCCTCAACTGACACCTAACATGTGACTTTAACATAACAGACATTGATATCATGCATACACAGGAATACTTCAGAAATGGGAACTGCACATTTTTTTTTATTTTGCCTATCGCTCACAATCCTTATGAGGGACAAGACTAAGTTTTTTTTTCTTGCATTTTAATTTGTAGCATTCAGCTCGGTCTATGTGGGAGTAATCCTCAGTGCATGGGCGTCAAACCTACGGCAGGTTTTATCCAGCCTGCGTGATGAGTTTGCCAAGTATTAAAATTTGCATTTTTTTTTTTTTTTAAGAAAAGAAACTGCTGTTTTAAATTTGTCCACTGGATGTCACTATAGCAATTCTGTTAGGCAAGCAAATACAAATAAAAACTTTAAATACATCTGTTAAAATACTATAACTTGACCGTCCAGTGATTTGTAATTCACATACCCTTTATGTATTATACTTGTATTTCAAATTGTTTATCATTATTTAATTTTAATCTTTGTGTATTTTCAATCCTGTGTACTTTTATTGTGGATGTCAGACACACCATAAAAGGACTACAGATGGAATTTAGCATGGTGCTAAATCTGGTGCAGCCATCTTCTTAATGTAACTGCACATTGTCCTTCAAATAAAAAAATACAAGGTTTATAACGGGGCCTAGCAGGAGGTTTGTTGTTGTTATTGTTGTTTTTTCTGTTGTTTTTGTCTCTCTGTCTTATCCCCCTCTTGTCCCCGCAATTGCCCCCTCTGTCTTCCTTTTTTTCTTCTTTCTGTCCCCTCCGGCTACGGCCCGGCTGCACCAAATAATAATATAAATCCATTTAATAATATATGGGCATGGGATATGGGCATCTACATCAACAATATGATTTGCCTGAGTAGCTGGACAGGACAAAAAGTAAGACCAATTTTTTGGTGAAATATTAGTAATATATTAATATTGAAAAATAAAAATAAAATCCAGCACTCATTCTATTTAATAGACTGGATGCGTGGAGGGGGGCTTGGCCTGCGGGCCTGCCGCGGAACGGGGTGTTCCAGGACCGGCATCGAAGACAGCGACAGGTGAGTAGATGGCCCAGGTGGGCCTTTCTATCCAATCACTTGTTGCCTTTATTAGCAGCAGTCGGAAGGAGAGATACGTTGTTGGAGTTGGAGTGGGAGCCAGAGAGAGAGAGAGACACGGACTCTGAAAAGAAAGACATTTTGCTGGAAAGCAAAAGCCGAGCAATCTGTATGCAAATAAAACAGTTTTGCACCCAGAAAACCGGGCTCTTGTGGCAGTGTGTGGTGGTCTGAGGAACCCAATAGAGGGCAACCTCTACAGCATGTTTAATCTTGATATCTGTGCATCGGTGCCTGTATGTCTGTGTGTGTTTGCTAAAATACGTTTATTTTACGGCATTGCAAATTGACGCTGCTTCAAAAAGTACTTGAATTGATGTACTGGTAAGTAAAGTTGAGCTGGAAGACTTTTGATAATATGACAGTTAAATCATTGTTTTCATACAACTTTGCCTCACACCTGTTAGCTAGCTAGCAAGGCATATATTGATATTTTTTTTCCATCCATCCATTTTCTACCACTTGTTTTTTGTTTTGTTTTTTAAATGGTAAAAACAGATATTATGTCACCTTTGTATTATAGGTGATAATATTGTGATTAAGTATATTAGTATTTATTAGTTACAACATTTCAGCTTTTTCTCATTACATACAGATTTGTTTTCTATTTTTCTTACATTTTCACCGGGTTTATTTTCCCCGTGTAATTAGAGAATGAAAATGATAATAGTAATATAATTGTGTATCTGCATAACCTTGTGTGTCAAAAATTCTGCCTGTATAAAAATATTATTTTTCAGTTACACATTAAACAGTGTTTATTATGGTTGTTCTAATTATTCAAATGAACTCATTGGTTAGAATGATTTATTTTTTTAATCAACCAAATAACTAAACTTTGTTTATATTGTAAGCTTACTTTATTTTAATTTTGAGAGCTTCTATTATTTTTCAAATTATTTCATACGTTAGTATTGTTTAATTTTTTTTTAATTAACTAACTAACTTAACTTTGTATATATTTTAAGTATATTGTATTTTTATTTTGAAAGATTTTAATATTTTACTGTAGATCAAGGGTGTCTAAACATCTCCACCGAGGGCCATATAATGAAAAGTCAAGTATGCTGGGGCCATTAAATTTTTTTAATAATTAAAAAAAAGCTTCTATATCTTACATATATATATATATATATATATATATATATATATATATATATATATATATTTAAAGACAAATGTGTGTGTTATGAGTAATTAAGTATATCATTTTTAATTATAAGTGTTAAAAAAATTGAATTTTACTGATATAATTATAAACGTATAGTCCTGTTTTTTTTGCACTATTTTCTTACATTTTACTCTTGTATTTTTAGATGTAAATAATTTTATTGGAAATTTTAGCAGACATGTTCATTTTCACAAAGTATCGGATAGGTATCGCCGTTATGAGCCTGAATTTTAGTTGGTATCGGATGGTAAAGAAAATCAGTGGTATCACACATCAGTAGTAGTAGGAGGTAAGTTGCTGAAATAAATGCACTTCCAGTAATGCCTAAAATGACCAAAAAATGGTAAATAATGCACATATTATTATGAATGCTTCCGTTACTACATTATATACATACCTACAGCATGTATATAAAACATTAATTGAAGTTTTTGAAGTTGTTTTAGAGTGCTTTATAGGCAACATAGGGGACTCCCATTACCCACAATGTTAGCCGCATTTTGCAAGTGTTTTTTTTATCCTTAGACCAAAAAAAAGGAATCTGTGTTCATGTCTCTCTCAAGTATTCCCCTTTCAAAGGGGAACTGGACTTTTTTATGGAATTTTCCAAATCATTATGAAAGATATGACGCCGATGTATCTTTTTTTCTTTTGCATTTTAACTCGTAAATTAAAGAAATGTCTGTTTTCAACAAAACTAATGAGAGGTCCTACACGCTGCCCCTAAACCCCAATAAATAACCATCCAAAAACCGCCAACAATCATCTTTTTACATTTGGTGACCTGAATATTAAGCAGGTATCAGTGATATTGTTAGTATAAGTGCTAACAGACAAAATATTTATAGCGGCAAATTGATCACTAGCCTATGTAGCCTATTTCGTCTGGCCTGCTAATGGCCGTTTTTTTCTAGATCAGGGTACGGGAACCTTTTTGGCTGAGAGACCCAAGAAGCCAAATATTTTCAAATGTGTTTCCCTAAGAGCTATATAATATTTGTTTTAACACTGAACTCAACTAAACGCGTGCATTTTTAAGTAGAACCAACATTTCCAGAGTATAATAGGTCTCTTATTCTTTGTAATAACATTGTTATTCTGAAGCTAACTGTGGAGGGGGCGTGGCCTGCGGGCCTGCAGCAAAGCAGGATGTTGCAGGACCGGCCTCGAAATCAGCGACAGGTGTGTAGATGCCCACCCACCTGGGCCTTGTTATCTAATCACCTGTCGCTCTGTTATAAGCAGCAGCCAGGAGGAAAGACAGGGTTGGGGCTGGAGCCAGAGGGCGAATGAGGACGAAAGAGAAAAAGACAATTGCTGGAAAGCAACTGAGAGACTAATTGAAAAAAAAAAAATACAATATTTTAACCCTAAAACAGGCTCTCATGTCGGTGCTTGGTGGTCTGAAGAACCCCCAGGAGGGCAAGCCCAACACTAACCAATAATAAATAAATTACTTCTTACCATTAACGCAACTTCTTGAACATAAAAATGCATGAGAATGTTTTATATTTTGAATGTTATTTTTAACACTATGATTACAAGTGGAATTATTCATTACTTATCGTGTTAAGCAATGTCAGCTCAGATTTATCCGAGAGCCGGATGCAGTCATCAAAAGAGCCACATCTGGTTCTAGAGCCATAGGTTCCCTACCCTTGTTCTAGATCATAAATCACGCATCTCACCTGGATAGAAGAAGGATGAAGACGTATTTTGAGAAGTTGGTACACTTTGACAGCCAATTTAGACCCCAGAGTGGCGAGAACAACAGAAAAATACGCTTGGTTCCACCCCCCCTTTTCTACATGAGTATTATGAGTCATTCTTAATCCAAATAGGACTATAGCAGGATTCTATCAGTCGGCATCCAGCAGACCTTGTACAGTGAGTGATGTTTATTTATGTTTGTTGGCTCTCCAAAAATCTCCAATGAGCAGTAAAATGACATGTTGCAAAAAAAAGCGAACGTCGTGATGCGTAACTACATTTTCTCAACTTATATACTTACATCGTGTATATAAAACCTTAACGGGGGTATTTGAATGTTTGTAAGCGCTTTATTGTCGCGGTCATTGGCACTGTAATGAGCGTACCTCCAAGAACACACTTCCAGGAACGCACTAGGCGCAATCAATCACCTGCAATCACCGCACCTGTGGTTGATCAGAGGTCCTGCTTTCTTAAGCCAGTACATACCTGCATTCCGGGCCAGAACGTAAACATCTTCTCCTGTAGTAAGCATCCCGCCTTTGGCTTCCCTCCCGCGTACTTGATCTCTCTCTGTGACTTCCCAGTTCCCGCTGTCCGTTGTGTTCCCCGCAGTGCTCCCCCTTTTTCCCGTGATCGAGCTGTGTGCCTCAACTTCCCACTGGATTTCGGAATGCCCCCCTCGATCCTCGACCCCCCGCTTTGACACGGACCTCCTACGCCTCGCTATATCCCCCGACAACCTACCTGTCTCACGGACATTCGAGCCTGCCTTTCCCCTTCGGGACTTCCGCCTCTCGCTCAGCATTTACAGTAAGACTCAACAGTTATTTCCAACACACCATACACCCCTTTTGGATTTAGTCACACTACATTCTCTCTCTCTGTCTCTCTCTCTCTCTATATATATATATATACATATATATATATATATATATATATATATATAAAAATACATCATAGAGATTAACTAGATAGATAGATAGATAGATAGATAGATAGATAGATAGATAGATAGATAGAGAGATAGATAGATAGATAGATAGATAGATAGATAGATAGATAGATAGATAGATAGATAGATAAATAGATAGATAGATAGATAGATAAATAGATAAATAGTATTTTATTGATTCTTTCAGGAGAGTTCCCTCAGGAAAATTTAAATTCCAGCAGCAGTGGACAGAGTTGAGATTGGATTTAAAAAGTAAAACATAAATAATGGGGTTATAAAGAAATGGAAACAAAATAGAAAAATATTACAATAAGAATAAAAATAAAAAGCAACAATGAGAATACAAATATAACAGTAAAACAAGAATATAACAAGAGAAACTTGGCAGCAGGGACCATGTTATGAAAAAGTATTGCACTGTTTGGTCATGAGAGAGGAGTTGTACAGTCTAATGGTGTGTGGGACAAAATAGTTTTTGAGTCTATTAGTCCTGCACTTGGGATGAAGTAGTCTAGAACTGAACAGACTCTTCTGGCTACTAATAACGGTATGCAGAGGGTGACTGGCATCATCCAGGATGTAACTAGTTTTTCAGCTACGCCCCCTTGCATGTCTGTGCCATCTACTCCCTCCCCGTACATAACATTTATAAGCAGAATAGAGTGAACGTTTGATCGGTTTTATTAAATACTTAGATTGCATAAAAAAAGAAAACAATTTATGTGTTCTTGTCTTACATAAGGATTGTGAATTATAGACAAAATTCCCCCTTTCGATGTCACATCATATGTCAGTATTTGATTTAAAAAGACCCAGGCAGCAAGAACATACAATGTACAGCAGAATTTGCAATTATTTGTCTTTTTTTCAAGGCGCTCTAAATTCAAAAGAGGCTATTTGACTCAGGAAGAAAAAACTTGTTGTAGGTCTCTCAGTTTGTGTGTCTGTATTTGACAGCGGGCTCAAATGCAGACATGCTGGCTTTTACCCCCCACAAGCTTTCTCTCCCTTCCCATTAGGGAGCTGCCAGCTTTCATCAGGTGATGCGCAACCTGACTCATTTCCCTTTGGAAATCAATGACCACTTTTAATGAACTAGCTGGAGGCTAATTGCGTTAGCAAGGCTGGGGGGGGGGGGGGGGGGGGGGGGGGGTTAGGGGCGCACACTACTTTGACTTAGGTCACCATCAGACAGCCATGATAAGTGAGTTGGGATGTTCCCTACAGTTAAAAATATTTGAAGGGCAAACTAACAAATGTAACGTAATCAGAATCAGAATAAGAATCAGACATACTTTATTAATCCCCGAGGGGAAATAAAAATTTTCAGCACAATCCTATTCAAGATCAGACAAACATTACAGGGAGACAGAACAGGATCGCTGACGAGTCTGCCAACTTCCGGCGCCCCTTACAAAAAAAAGGTAAAATACAGGTAAACAAGTGGGGGGAATGGGTGAAAAAAAATAAAGATTAAAATAAAATAAAATCGGTCTAAGCCTGGGCACCTGGAGAGGGGGTCCAGACTGAGGCCAAGGGAAAAAAACAACTCATAGCCATAGTACACACTGAAATTGATGGCAAAATGCCACTTCAATCAATGGAAAAATGGTTTAATATAAGACTGCATGATCAAGTGAAAATAGTTCCAGTGACGCACTTGCACAGATTTACTTTATTACAAAAAAAAAAAAAAAAAGAAAATAAATCCCATAAAATAGACTTGATTTGACTGGGCAAGATGTGGCATACATCCTGTATTTTTTTAATATTGGATACCCCGGAGAAATAAGTGGCAAGGTGAGCTATTACGATGACTTTCTGAGACTTTTATAGAAGACTTATTCATATTGTTTAATACGGCAAATAGTGGGGGTCCCTGAGAAATAGCTGAGAAAAGTACAGCACGCAGTCCTCTTTTCCAAAAATACTATAATTCACAGCAGGTTAAAATAAATGTTTGCAAATAAAACTGTGTGCCTATATTAGTACTGTCAAATGGTCATTTTTAAGATTAAATTGTCACACTTTTGAATGTAGAGCACATGTCTTTTTTTTATTTTATTTTTTTTAAACTGATTAAAAAAAGATACGGTTAATGCACGGTTGTAGACTTCAAAGCCCTCTAAAACAACTTCAAAGCCCTCCATCAACATTTTGTATACACACTGCAAGTCTATATATAATGTAGTAACATCCATCCATCCATTTTCTACCGCTTGTCCCTTTTGGGGTCTCGGAGGGTGCTGGAGCCTATCTCAGCTGCATTCAGGCGGAAGGCAGCGCACACACTGGACAAGTAGCCACCTCATCGCAGGGCCAACACAGATAGACAGACAACATTCACACACGAGGGTCAATCAACCTATCCCCAGGTGCATGGTTTTGGCGGTGGAAGGAACCCAGGCAGTCACAGGCAGAACATGCGAACTCCACACAGAAAGATCCCGAGCCCGAGTTGGACTCAGGACTACTCAGGACCTTCGCATACACATTCGTAACAATGTCAAGACGTGGTTTGCGCAGCTTACTGCGGTGTTGTTCTCCCAGGAAGGCAGACGGACTACACCGGACAAGGCGTGCAGGTAAAAACATGATTTAATTCTCAAAACTCAAAAAGGTACAAAAACGGAAAACAAGGCGAAAGCACAACGTGCTGATCACACTTGGAGCAAACACTAAGCATAGACTATGGACAACAAATTCTCTGTGGACAAGGCATGAAGCGAACAATGACGCTAGCCCGAGTGTGGCAAGCAACGTGAATAAATAATAAATAGGTGAACATGCCCAACACTAATCAGAGGCAGGTGAAAACAATTAGTACCCATTGTAACCAAAACAGACCCAGAAGTGCACAAAACAGGAACTTAGGGAGTCCGAAACTAACAGAACATAACTAAACAAAACATGATCCGGCCACGGATCATGACAAACAATATTAACATGTTTAATATTTACCGTATTTTGGTCATTTTAAGCAATATCGGAACTTATTTCCTCTGCGCATTTTTTCCGTTTCCATAGCAATGCACGTCCGACTTTCGGGAACAGACGTGAGTGTGTTCTAATCATGGCGGACTGGGTAACAGACAACAACGACGACTATTGTTGGAAATATGAGGATTCACAACCTTATATTTTTGAAGCTGAATATACAGAGTAGGGTTGTACGGTATACCGGTATTAGTATAGTACCACGATACTAATGAATTATATTCGGTACTATACCGCCTCTGAGAAGTACCGGTCTGCCAAGTATACCAAGTACAGTAGTGTATCTAGTCGATACTACTATGATTACATCAATATTTTTTGGCATCACAATATCTTCTTTCGTTTTATTTAAATGCATATTATGTTTATAAACTCAGGAAATATGTCCCTGGACACATGAGGACTTCGAATATGATTGATTGAAACTTTTATTAGTAGATTGCACAGTACAGTATATATTCCGTACAATTAACAACTAAATGGTAACAATAAGTTTTTCAAATTGTTTAAATCGGGGTCCACGTTAATCAATTCATGGTCACCATGACCGATGTATGATTCTGTAACTACTTGGTATCGGATTGATATCCAAATAAGTAGTATCATCCAAAAATAATGTAAAGCATCAAACAACAGAAGAATAAGTGATTTATACATTTTAACAGAAGTGTAGATAGAACATGTTAAAAGAGAAAGTAAGCAGATATTAACAGTAAACAAACAAGTAGATTAGTAATTCATTTTCTACCACTGGCTTCCTGTGCACTTAAGATGTGACTTTAAGGTTTTACTACTTACGTATAAAATACTACACGGTCTAGCTCCAGCCTATCTTGCCGATTGTATTGTACCGTATGTCCCGGCAAGAAATCTGCGTTCAAAAGACTCCGGCTTATTAGTGATTCCTAGAGCCCAAAAAAAGTCTGCGGGCTATAGAGCGTTTTCCGTTCGGGCTCCAGTACTCTGGAATGCCCTCCCGGTAACAGTTCGAGATGCTACCTCAGTAGAAGCATTTAAGTCTCACCTTAAAACTCATCTGTATACTCTAGCCTTTAAATAGACCTCCTTTTTAGACCAGTTGATCTGCCGCTTCTTTTCTTTCTCCTATGTCCCACCCTCCCTTGTGGAAGGGGTCCGGTCCGATGACCATGGATGAAGTACTGGCTCTCCAGAGTCGAGACCCAGGATGGACCGCTCGTCGGGACCCAGGATGGACCGCTCGCCTGTATCGGTTGGGGACATCTCTACGCTGCTGATCCGCCTCCGCTTGAGATGGTTTCCTGTGGACGGGACTCTCGCTGCTGTCTTGGATCCGCTTGAACTGAACTCTCGCGGCTGTGTTGGAGCCACTATGGATTGAACTTTCACAGTATCATGTTAGACCCGCTCGACATCCATTGCTTTCGGTCCCCTAGAGGGGGGGGGGGGGGGGTTGCCCACATCTGAGGTCCTCTCCAAGGTTTCTCATAGTCAGCATTGTCACTGGCATCCCACTGGATGTGAATTCTCCCTGCCCACTGGGTGTGAGTTTTCCTTGCCCTTTTGTGGGTTCTTCCGAGGATGTTATAATCGTAATGATTTGTGCAGTCCTTTGAGACATTTGTGATTTGGGGCTGTATAAATAAACATTGATTGATGATTGATTGATTGATTATTTTGACAAAATTATAGAATGATAAATGACACTATATGTTACTGCACACGTCAGCAGCTAAATTAGGAGCCTTTGTTTGCTTACTTACTACTAAAAGACAAGTTGTCTTGTATGTTCACTATTTTATTTAAGGACAAACTTCAATAAAAAACATTTGTTTATTGTACCGTAAGATTTTTTTGCTACAATAATTTATTTAGAAAAGTACCGAAAAGTATTGAGATAATTTTCGTACCGATACGGGTACCAAAATATTGGTATTGGACAGCACTAATACAGAGGATGATGCTTACAGAAGCGAGCGCAACAGAGGTTGAAACTTCGAAGCAAACCAAAGCCAAGAGAATGAGGTCTGCATGACTTGCAGGTATAAATGTGGAACTTGGAGCCGAGTTATGCTCACATAAATGGTGTGCTTACCAAAAGTCAACATGACTTTTGGTAAGCTGAACCAAAAAGACAATTGTCCATCCAGTGAGTCATTGTAATACTGATCATGATACATGCAGCACACCATGCTTGTTATTACAACTACCGTACATAAACTGTCAAGTTAACTGTGTATAAACAAAATATGAAATGTGGGTTAATACTTTACTGATACAGTAATTTGATTGTTAATGTCTTTTCGTCCGTACATATTGGTGTTCTATCGCATTGTGTTGCGTATTTCAAACTCAAAAGCCATTCAGTTGCTGACGCAAACCTATCTTACCACTTGTCATAGCTAGCTTAAAACTGATGCCTGAGCATGCCGTCCCAAGACGATGTTTTACTAGGCTAAAAAAATAGTTCCTCAGTTTTCTCTCTCACAATAACAATTTTGCTACAGTTTGGCTATTATACAGGTTCCGGAATGTAAATGAAATTTTGGTGATAGTTTTTGAATGCATTTTTAAAGTCATTTAGAGGTAGAGTCGATTGCTCCCATTAGTTGCTTTGCTAGCCACCAAAAATGAGCCAGATATTACAAATTAGAATGCAAGAAAAGAAAAACTTTGATCATCTCGTCTCGATCATTAATATTGTGAATGATAGTGCAGTTCGAAACTCAGCATTTTGTCTGCAAATTAAAATTTCCGGGCACTGCATGCGGTCCGATTATTTACAATTTTAAAAGTTGCCCTCATGAAATGATTAATCAAAGCAGCAAAATATGTATTAAACCTTTTTTTTTATAATTGTATTAATCGATTTAAACGATTAATTGTTGCAGCCCCACATACAGCAACCCATGCATCCTATAAGTGACCATCCGCGGTTAATGGAAAAGACTTGTGTTGATTATTTTTTTGTGAATAATCTCATGTGTCCCACATTAAAGGGGAACTGCATTTTTTTTTTATGTTGCCTACCATTCACAATCATTATGAAAGATGGATATTATTATTATTTTTTTTTTTGCATTCTAAATATTAAATGATTGCGATCAAAAAGTACGCTTACTATGGAGACTGTGGGAGTAATTCTGCCTATAAAGCCCTTAAAAAAACATCAAAACACCTTTATTGAAGTTTTATGTACAGGATGAAATATCTATGTAATGTAGTAACAGGAACATTTACAATAACATTTAATATTTACGTATTTTGATCATTTTAAGCATTCACGGCACAATAATTTAAAAAACGCATCACAACGTTTTTTTATTTTTTCTTCATCACTGATTTCTGGTCACTTTATGAGAGGCAACAAACATAATAAAACATCACTTACTGTATAAGGTCTGCTGTCATTAGGATGCAGACTGCTACAATATTCATATATCCCCATTTAGATGAAGAACCAAGCGTCTTTTCGTGTCGTCCTCGCCAGTTTCGTTTTCTGAATGGCTGTCAAAGGGTACCAAGTTGTCGGAATACCTACTCAGACATCTCATGTCCAGGTGAGACGCATGATTTATGATCTACAGTAAACTTACAAGGAGCAAGGAAGCGAGGAAGCAGCAGACCACTCGATGATGTAAACATAGGCACGGAAGTGATAACGGCACCATTATACTGTAAATAGTTTGTCTGTGTTGGCGCTTATAACAACAATATCACTAATACTTGGTTAATATTCAGATCAAAAAGTCTAAATGGAGTATTGTTGGCGGTTGTTAAATGGTTATTAATTGTATTTTATCAGCAAAATAGAGGATCTCCCTTTGGCTCTGCTGTTATCAGACTTTTATGTAGTTAGAATACATTAAAAAAAATACATCCATTAAAGGGGAACATTATCACCAGACCTATGTAAGCGTCAATATATACTTTGATGTTACAGAAAAAAGACCATGTATTTTTTTAACCGATTTCCGAACTCTAAATGGGTGAATTTTGGCGAATTAAACGCCTTTCTGTTTATCGCTCTGGAGGGGATGACATCAGAATGTGACGTCGCCGAGGTAATACAGCCGCCATTTTCATTTTCAACCCATTGTAAACATTGGGTCTCAGCTCTGTTATTTTCCGTTTTTTCGACAATTTTTGGGACCTTGGTGACATCATGCCTCGTCGGTGTGTTGTCGGAGGGTGTAACAACACTAACAGGGAGGGATTCAAGTTGCACCACTGGCCCGAAGATGCGAAAGTGTCTTCCGCCAGACCCCCATTGAATGTACCAAAGTGGCTCCACATTTTACCGGCGATGACATGGCACAAAAATGTATGGATAACCTGCAGATGCATTTGCAATGATAAATTCAACGAAATCACAAAGGTGAGTTTTGTTGATGTTGACTTATGTGCTAATCAGACATATTTAGTCGCAAGCTAATCGATGCTAACATGCTACGCTAATCGACGCTAACATGCTATTTACCGGCGGTGCTAAAGCAGACATGGCACAGAGATGTATGGATAACCTGCAGATGCATTTGTAACGATAAACTCACAGAAATCACAAAGGTGAGTTTTGTTGATGTTGACTGCCAGCTAATCGATGCTAAAATGCTACGCTAATCGATGCTAACATGCTATTTACCGGCGGTGCTAAAGTAGACATGGCACAGAGATGTATGGATAACCTGCAGATGCATTTGCAATTATATTACGTTTCCTTCCACCCACATTTAATGCGAAAAAAACACTTACCAATCGACGGATTTAAGTTGCTCCAGTGTCACAAGATGCGAAAGTCCTGATCGTTTGGTCCGCACATTTTACCGGTGATGCTAACGCAGCTATTCAGCCATGCTGTGGCTATGAATAGCGTCAATAGCTATTCGCTCGATAGCTTAAGTTTCTTCTTCAATACTTTCATACTCCAACCATCCGTTTCGATACATACGTAATCTGTTGATTCGCTTAAACCGTTTAAATCCGAGTCCAAATCCGAGCTAATGTCGCTATATCTTGCTGTGCTATTCGCCATTGTTTGTTTACATTGGCAGCACTGTATGACGTCACAGGGAAATGGATAGTGGCATCGCAAATAGCGAAAATCAAGCACTTTAAAGCTTTTTTTAGGGATATACGGAGACCGGTAAAATTTTGAAAAAAACTTCAAAAAATGCAACATGCCACTGGGAACTGATTTTTATTGTTTTTAACCCTTTTGAAATTGTGATAATGTTCCCTTTTAAATCAAATCAAATCTAACTTTATTTATAAAGCGCTTTTCATACATCAAAGAAATGCAACGCAAAGTGTTTTACAAAGTTTAAAACAATACCCCGGTGACCCATATCCCGCATCATCACTAACGTACGCACAGATACACATACCAAACACAAGTACAATATACACATATATGCAACCAGATGTAACAATGATTGCATGGCTGAGTACAGAGGAGACATGTGAGTAAACACTATCACATCGTCATGTCTCTCCTAATGGTTGTGAACGATAGGCTAAATTCCCCGAAAAAAGGTCAGTTCCCCTTTAAATTTTAGCTCAACCAAACACCTTTTGTAGCCATCCTCAAGCTTTTGACTTAATATTGGCTTCATATTTGTACTCAATGAAAGGTCTGCAGCAGGGGATCTCAAAGAGTGGTACAGCGAGCCTTCCCTCGGATAATACAGAACGACTGGGTGCTACTTTAACCCCAGCGAATAATTGATTTTCTGAAGCATCTTTTGTCAGGTTTTCTGCTCAACCCTGGACTCTGTACACTGGCTTACTGTAGGAACTAAAACAATATAATCATTTTACTTCAAATAATGTTTTTGAAAACCCCCTGGTCTACGGTATCCCCAGGTTTCAAAAGTTGAAACAGTACATGGTTGAAAAAAAGCATAACAGTGCATATCATTTGAAGTAAAGTGGACAACCTTTATCAGGCTCTTTAGTGGACTTGTCAAAAGAAAGATGACAGAGCCAAATAGGACAGGATGGGTCAGCAGGGGATGGGAGAGAAGAGGATGGTAACAGAGAGAATGACCTTTCCACAGATCATTCTAGCTGCCACTGGAGCCTCTGCGGAGAAGTGGAAAACCAACAGTCTCACATCTGCCCCACTTTAGTGCGGTACAATACTATCTGCCTATTGGTGTGCCTTTTATTTTACCCTGCTCATATCACCAACAACAAATATATCATATGCGTATTAAGGTATTAGGGTACCGCTACCAAAATTAGTGTAGATACAAAAAAAGGCGTTATTGGCTTTATTTTACAAAAAAAAATGTATAAGGTCCTTTAAATATATGTTTCTTATTGCACTTTTGTCCTTAAATAAAATTGTGAACATACAAGACAACTTGTTTTTTTTTAGTAAGTAGGTAAACAAAGGCTCCTAGTTTGGCTCCATATGCATGCAATAAGATATTGTGTCATTTATTAGTCATTTAATTTGTCAAAATGATGATGGACAAGGGGTAAAAAAAATAATTTAAATCTACTTGTTCATTTACTCCTTACTTTCTGTTGTATAATGCCCTAGCTACACTTATGTTCAAATGTAATTAAAACTTGCTTTTGTCATGTCTTTGTGATCATGTTTTGTTTAGTTGTGTTAGATTACTTCAAGACTCCATTAGTTCCTGTTTTTTCACTCCATTGTTTTGTTTCCATGCCTACCAATCAGCTCACCTGTCCTCACGACTCATGCACCTGATTCATTTGAAGTCACGCACCTGTTTTAAAGCACCACAGCACTATATAAGCCTGTAGTTGCCAGGCAGTCAGCCCGGCGACATCATCCTCTACACATCCTTGCGTTTTAGTGTTATAGCTTTACCTTTATCGTTAGTTTTTAAGACAAAATGTGTCCATTCTCCCATTCAATATAACGTGCATCTAATATGTACCTGCCCAGTTACATCATTACATTCTAGAAACGGAAGACGATATACCGTGTAAAATACATTGGAAAGTTAGCGCAGCAATATCAAGTTTAAGTCCATATTTTAAGGGAAGGTATATTTGCACAAAGTATTGGTACCAGATACTGTAGGTATTGCTGAATTTGACTCTGTATCAGTCACTAGATTTCTTACATGTCAGATTTTAGTACAAACCCCGTTTCCATAAGAGTTGGGAAATTGTGTTAGATGTAAATATAAACGGAATACAATGATTTGCGAATCCTTTTCAACCCATATTCAGTTGAATATGCTACAAGGACAACATATTTGATGTTCAAACTGATAAACATTTTTTTTTTTTTTGCAAATAATCATTAACTTTAGAATTTGATGCCAGCAACAAGTGACAAAGAAGTTGGGGAAGGTGGCAATGAATACTGATAAAGTTGAGGAATGCTCATCAAACACTTATTTGGAACACCCCACAGGTGTGCAGGCTAATTGGGAACAGGTGGGTGCCATGATTGGGTATAAAAGCAAGACCATGCCAAGCCACGTTCAGCACGTGTTACAATAGCGTGGCTTCGTAAAAAAAGAGTGCGGGTACTTTCCTGGCCCGCCTGCAGTCCAGACTTGTCTGCCATCGAAAATGTGTGGCGCATTATGAAGCGTCAAATACGACAGCAGAGACCCCAAACTGTTTTGAATGACTGAAGCTCTACATAAAACAAGAATCGGAAACAATTCCACTTTCAAAGCTTCAACAATTAGTTTCCTCAGTTCCCAAACATTAATTGAGTGTTGTTAAAAGAAAAGGTGATGTAACACAGTGGTGAACATGCCCTTTCCCAACTACTTTGGTACGTGTTGCATTAAATTCTAAGTTAATTATTATTTGCAAATAGAAATAAAGTTTATGAGTTTGAACATCAAATATCTTGTCTTTGTAGTGCATTCAACTGATTATGGGTTGAAAAGGATTTGCAAAACATTGTATTCTGTTTATATTTCCCAACTCATATGGAAGCGGGGTTTGTAGAAAACAACAACCTATATTTTAAAATGGCCTACATTGTAAACAAAGAAAATGGGAATTGCTTCAATCTTCCAAGATTTCAGACTCCCCTGCCTTACAGGCGGGTATTTTCTGTCAATTCTGTTCATGCATTTCGATTTGCATGTCTCATCTTCAGTGGCCAGTAGTGCTGCAACCTGCACCCACACACAACCTTTCTAACCCACATCCTGCTTCAAAGAGCTGTGGTCACCTGCTTGCTCACCACTGAAGGGTCACCTCCTGTCCAACCCCCACTCAGGGCTACTTATGTAGGTGTTCCGCTCAGGCTGGGACTTCAGTCGTTGCTTGCTTTACGCATATGTGATTCCATCTGTGCCCGACAACACACACCAAATGGGTAAACATTGTTTAGAACGGGGGCTCTTTAGCACCGCCCTAGTGGCGCCCTGGAGCATTTTTTTAAAACAGGTTTGAAAATAGAAAAAGATTGGGTGAAAAACATGTTTTTGTTTCAGTATGTTTTATGTTTGAGGACAAACATGACACAAACCTTCGCAATAGTTAGAAACCCCACTGTTTAATGTTTGCACATGTATGCTCCACTGATGAGAGTGTTTGGTGAACATCGGTTTGTCCTACTAATTTCAATGGTTCTTGAACTCACCGACGCAACAGTTTGTTTACATGCAAAATCTTCCACTCCTTTTTTGTCTCATTTTGTCCACCAAACGTTGTATACTGTGCGTGAATGCACATAGGTGCGCTTTGTTGATGTTTTTGACTTGATGGAGTGCTAATCAGGCATATTTGGTCAGTGCATGACTGCAAGCTGATTAATGCTAACATATTATGTACATATTGCATCACTATGACTCATGTGTAGGTATTTTTGAGCTCATTTAATATCCTTTACTTTTATCCTCTGTGTATATAATTTGGTTTTGCATGTCTTATGACCTGCCATGAATTGATTAACGTGGACCCCGACTCAAACAAGTTGAAAAACTTATTCGGGTGTTACCATTTAGTGGTCAATTGTACGGAATATGTACTGAACTGTGCAATCTATTAATAAAAGTATCAATCAATCAATGCGATGAGGTGGCGACTTGGCCAGGGTGTACCCCGCCTTCCGCCCGATTGTAGCTGAGATAGGCACCAGCGCTCCCCGCGACCCCAAAGGGAATAAGCGGTAGAAAATGGATGGATGGATGGATGGATGTCTTATGACACATTTAAGATAGTTGTTTGTGTGTCATGTTTGTTCCAGACCACAGCAAACATTACCTAGCTTGCCAAAGATTGTAATAAATCAATTAAAATAACATATCCTGTCGTTTCTTTTAATTTGGACACACCCATCTATACCTTTGTCCATTATAAGCCAGTAATTGCTCACCCTCTGAGTAGCCTCTGATTTACTTATGGTTTCTAATGTTGTAAAAATGTGTACAATAAATATTAAATTCCATTTCTGTCAACGAAAATTTGCTTCAGCTTGCGACACATAGTCATTTTGATAGTAGGCTATTATAGCTAATACAGACACTTACATCATGTGTTTACTTCATTATAACACTTATATACGACTTTTCATTTTCTGCGGCTCCAGACAGATTTACCGTATTTCCTTGAATTGCCGCAGGGCATATAGTATGCGCCTGCCTTGAATTACTGGAGGGTCAAACTCGCTTCCCAAAATAATTAGCGCATGCTTTGTATTACCGCCTGGTCACGAGTGACACTTCCCCTGTCATCATTTTCAAAATGGAGGAGGCTGATTTCAATACCGGTAATTTGAAATTGCATAAAGGCAAGAAGATTAAGAGCTATTCAGTAGGATTTAAGGTCCAAGCTTACATCACACTCAAATTTTTACTGCATACCTTTGGTAAGTGTCAGAGTGAGAAGAGGTTTTAAAATAATTAGCGCATGCTTACTTTTACCGCATGCCTTTGGTAAGCGCAGGAGTGAGAAGAGATTTTAAATTAATTAGCGCCCCGGCGGCAATTCAAGGACATACGATATTTTTGTATTTTTGGTCCCATACAGCTCTTTTTAGCATTTTGGTTTAGTTCAACGGTTCTGAATGTTCACGCGAGATTGCAATCTTAATAGAGTTAAGTGGGTTGGTTAGTAGGACCAGTGTGGCTTTTTAATTTTTGCCAACACTTGCCAAGATTAAAATACAAGTACAAACCCTGTTTCCGTATGAGTTGGGAAATTGTGTTAGATGTAAATATAAACGGAATACAATGATTTGCAAATAATTTTCAACCCATATTCAATTGAATGCACAACAAATACAAGATATTTGATGTTCAAACTCATAAACTTTATTTTTTTTAGCAAATAATAATTAACTTAGGATTTCATGGCTGCAACACGTGCTAAAGTAGTAGGGAAAGCGCATGTTCACCACTGTGTTACATCACCTTTTCTTTTAACAACGCTCAAAAAACGTTTAGGAACTGAGGAAACTAATTGTTGAAGCTTTGAAAGTGGAATTCTTTCTCATTCTTGTTTTATGTAGAGCTTCAGTCGTTCAACAGTCCGGGGTCTCCGCTGTCGTATTTTACGCTTCATAATGCGCCACACATTTTCGATGGGAGACAGGTCTGGACCGCAGGCGGGCCAGGAAAGTACCCGCACTTTTTTACTACGAAACCACGCGGTTCTAACACGTGGCTTGGCATTGTCTTGCTGAAATAAGCAGGGGCGTCCATGATAACGTTGCTTGGATGACAACATATGTTGCTACAAAACCTGTATTGACCTTTCAGCATTAATGATGCCTTCACAGATGTGCAAGTTACCCATGGCATGGGCACTAATACACCCCCATACCATCACAGGTGCTGGCTTTTGAACTTTGCACCTATAACAATCGGGATGGTGATTTTCTTCTTTGTTCTGGAAGACACCACGTCCACAGTTTCCAAATATAATATCAAATGTGGACTCGTCAGACCACAGAACACTTTTTCACTTTGCATCAGTCCATCTTAGATGAGCTCAGGCCCAGCGAAGCCAGCGGCGTTCCTGGGTGTTGTTGCTAAATGGGTTTTGCTTTGCATAGCAGAGTTTTACCTCGCACTTACAGATGTAGCAACCAACTGTAGTTACTGACAGTAGTTTTACGAAGTGTTCCTGAGCCCATGTAGGGATATCCTTTACACACTGATGTCGGTTTTTGATGCAGTACCGCCTGAGGGATCAAAGGTTCGCAATAGCATGGCTTACGTGCAGTGATTTCTCCATATTCTCTGAACCTTTTAAAGATTTTACGGACCGTAGATGGTAAAATACCTAAATTCCTAAAAATAATGTTTATCAGTTTGAACATCAAATATGTTGTCTTTGTAGCATATTCAACTCAATATGGGTTGAAAATGATTTGCAAAACATAGTATTCAGTTTATATTTACATCTAACACAATTTCCCAACTCATATGGAAACGGGGTTTGTACAACAGACGAGGACTAACCACCACAAAATATTCATTTAAAAGATAAACAGACTTTGTGGCATTTCAAAAGTCAGGGAACCAATAGAATGAATCCCTTTGTGAGCGTGTGTGTTTTGTAGAAAGTGCTTACCACCCACTGCCTCTCAGGTGGCACTCTCAGAGGGGATTATGTGGTATTTAGGACAAAAATGTCACTTGCATTATATTTCAAAAAGGTTTTTCTTTTTGTGTCTGCTTTGCCTCTTTCAGGGCTTTCACTTCTGCTGCGAACAATCACGGTTCAAGCTGAGGGATGTAAGGAACAGTTCATGTGAGAAAGTGATAGTTTGTCGTCTTTTTGAGCGCCAATCTACAAGCAGTCAAAATTTCAATCACATTCAGGCCTAATATAGGATGGGCTCCAGCACCCACCACGGCTCCCGAAATGGAAAACAGGTATAAAATGGATGGATGGATGATTGACAAATGCTTTGTCTTTGAATGTGTCATCTCTATTTTATAGGTGCATTCTTTTGACTAATATTTAGTAGTAATAGTGTACTATTATATAAGGAAAATTTCAGTGTTGTAATGTAGGGACTAGGCCAGGGGTCGGCAACCCAAAACGTTGAAAGAGCAATATTGTGTTATAATGAAGGCAACACATGATGTAAGTGTCTATATTATCTTTATTAGCCTACTATCAAAATTACTTAAAAAGTCTTATATAAGTGTTACAATGAAGGCAACATATGATGTAAGTGTCAGTATTAGCTATATTAGCCTACAATCAAAATTACTTTAGAAGTCGTATATAAGTGTTTTGAAGAGGGCAACACATGATGTAAGTGTCTATATTAGCTATATTAGCCTATTATAAAAATTATTTTATAAGTCTTATATAAGTGTTATAATGAAGGCAACGCATGATGTGTCTATATTAGCTATATAAGCCTACTATCAGAATTACTTTAAAAGTCTTATATAAGTGTTATATTGAAGGCAACACATGATGTAAGTGTCTACATTTACCTATATTTACCTACTATCAACATTTCTTTTAAAGTATTATTCAAATGCTATATTGAAGGCAGCACATGATGTAAGTGTCTATATTAGCTGTATTAGCCTACTATCAAAATGACTTTAAAATTATTGTATAAGTGTTATAATGAAGGCAACATATGAGGTAAGTGACTATATTAGCTTTATTAGCCAATTATCAAAATTACTTTAAAAGTGTTACATAAGTGTTATAATGAAGGCAGCACATGATGTGTCTATATTAGCCTACTATCAAAATTACTTTAAAAGTCGTATATAAGTGTTTTGATGAAGGCAACACATGATGTAAGTGTCTATATTAGCTATATTAGCCTATTATAAAAATTATTTTATAAGTCTTATATAAGTGTTATAATGAAGGCAACGCATGATGTGTCTATATTAGCTATATAAGCCTACTATCAAAATTACATTAAAAGTCTTATATAAGTGTTATATTGAAGGCAACACATGATGTAAGTGTCTACATTTAGCTAGATTTACCTACTATCAACATTTCTTTTAAAGTATTATTCAAACGTTATATTGAAGGCAGCACATGATGTAAGTGTCTATATTAGCTGTATTAGCCTACTATCAAAATGACTTTAAAATTATTGTATAAGTGTTATAATGAAGGCAACATATGATGTAAGTGTCTATATTAGCTTTATTAGCCTATTATCAAAATTACTTTAAAAGTGTTACATAAGTGTTTTAATGAAGGCAACACATGATGAAAGTGTCTATATTAGCTATATTAGCCTATTATCAAAATTATTTTATAAGTCTTATATAAGTGTTATAATGAAGGCAACACATGATGTGTCTATATTAGCTATATTGGCATACTATCAAAATGACTTTAAAAGTCTTATGTAAGTGTTATATTGAAGAGAACACATGATGTAAGTGTCTATATGAGCTATATTTGCCTACTATCAAAATGTATTTTAAAGTATTATATAAGTGTTGTATTGAAGGCAGCACATGCTGTAAGTGTCTATATTAGCTATATTAGCCCATTATCAAAATTACTTAAAAAATCTTGTATAAGTGTTATAATGAAGGCAACATATGATGTGTCTATATTAGCTTTATTAGCCTACTATCAAAATTACTTTAAAAGTGGTACATAAGTGTTATAATGAAGGCAGCACATGATGTGTCTATATTAGCTATATTAGCCTACTATCAAAATTACTTTAAAATTCTTATATAAGTGTTACAATGAAGGCAACACATGATGTAAGTGTCTATATTAGCTTTATTAGCTTACTATCAAAATGACTTTAAAAGTCTTATAAAAATGTAACAATGAAGGCAACACATGATGTAAGTGTTTATATTAGCTATATTAGCCTACTTTCAAAATTAATTTAAAAGTCTTATATAAGTGTTTTATTTAAGGCAACACATGATGTAAGTATCTATATATTAGCTATAATAGCTATTATAGCTATATTAGTTTGTGGAGGGTGGCGTCGCTTGCGGAGCTGCAGCGGAACGGGGTGTGCCAGGACCGGCTTCAAAGTCAGCGACAGGTGCGTAGATGGCCCAGGTGGGCATTATTATCTTATCACCTGTTGCTCTGTTTAAGCAGCAGCCGGGAGGAGGGACATTGTTGGAGCTGGCGTGAGAGTCACAGCTACAAGAGACAATTGTTGGAAAGCAATCCACAGACTTTATCGAAAAATAAAACTGTATTCAACCTGAACCGGGCTATCATGCCGGTGCTTGATGGTCCAAAGAACCCACTGGGGGGGTAACGTCCACATAGCTGTAATAGCCTACTATCAAAGTGACTATGTGTCGCAGGCTGAAACAAATCTTTGTTGACAGAAATGTTGACTCTACTACATTTCTTATCTTAACTTTCTGCGTTACTCCAGAATAAAAGTAGAATTGTTGATGGTGCGCCAGTTTGTTGTCATAGCGATGCGAAGAAAAAACCCTGCTACATATTGAAACGACTCCGCAAGTGGATTACTACCTATCAGTCGACATAATCCTAATGTTTTTGTTTTAAAACGCTTACTGGCCGAGGAGAAAACAGTATAGGCAGCGGCATTAAAACAAAAAAAAAGCCGCTCCTCCATCTGTCATCAGGCGATTCAGCATAAAAGTGAACTCCTTTAAGCTGTTGCCACTTCAGTGGATGCTGGAAACAATAAAGACAGATGAGGCATATTGTTTTGCCTCCTTCTGTTTGTTGTTGCTATAAGAGCCACTATACTTTATTTGTGCTGATTAAGAAGCCGCCCTTTGTATTTTATTTGGCGAGGACTAGAAGTGTTGGAGAAGTTGACCCTTTATGTGTTTATGCATCGTTTTGGACTTAAAGGATAATGTTAGTGTGGGAAATTTGAATTCAAGCCCTGAAGGGTTGAGATATTTCTAAAACTATTTCGGCCAAACTTGTAACAGTTACCAATATTTGACATCAGTCAACGATGCATTGAGGCATCCACGCCTTCGCCATTTTTACTTTCCGTAGCAGCAGTTGTTGTCCAAAGAAAAAAATGTCTACGGTTAGATCCATATACTAATGTGTTGTTATTGGTTGTATGGTTGTATTAACCAGCACAGGTCACTAGGGGTGTAACGGTACACAAAAATTTCGGTTTGGTACGTACCTCGGTTTAGAGGTCATGGTTCGGTTCATTTTCGGTACAGTAAGAAATCAACAAAATATACATTTTTTGGTTATTTATTTACCAAATTTGTAAACAATGGCTTTATCCTTTTAACATTGGGAACACTATAATAATCCTGCCCACGTTAATCCACATTAAACTGCCTAAAGTTGTTGCTTTGATTAAAAAAAAAAAAAAACACTTTCTTTTACATATAAAATGTTTAACATTAAACAGTTTCCATTGAAACTCATCATGCTTAATTTATTACAGCAATTGGGAAGCCTGTAGTTGCCTTTTCTTATGTAAATGTTGTATTTTTATCAACATGTGATAGCAGGGACCCTGCTATTCAAAACTAGGCTGCTACATAACTAATGATTCATGTAACTATAGCTGAAAAATAGTACAATTGCAATAGGGGAGACTATTAATCCCTAAACACAATGGAGTTCAATGAAATAACAGACAGACAGGGCTTTGCTGCCCCTAAAACAAGCACGCACGCACACACACACACACTCACACACACACACAGAAAAATTAGCTAACATTACGCTAAAAGCAAATTAGCCTTCATCTCAAGCCTATACTGTGAGCGAGCTTAGCTGCAGTTCTAGAAGGTCAACGGGCTCATAGTGATGTTTGTAATAGTTGTGACTGGGGAGTGTTTAGTATAATTTGGGTAGAGTCCGCTCCTCCCCTGCTAGACGAATATCTGCTCGATGCTAAAGCATTGACTACATCGTTCTGAAGTCTGAATACGCAGTGCTGATTGGCTGTTACATCGCTCTGAATACGCACTGCTGATTGGCTTTGTATGTAACCAATCAGATGGTTGTGTGGGCGGGACAATGAGGCAGAGACAGAGGCAGAAAGCAGAGCAGCTTGTGAAGACTTCTGCTTCCGAACTTGTTCGGTACACCCGCGTGCCGAACCGAAACCCCCGTACCGAAACGGTTGGATACAAATACACGTACCGTTACACCCCTACAGGTCACTACACCTTCCTCCAGCCTCATTTAAAGGCCTACTGAAACCCACTACTACCGACCACGCAGTCTGATAGTTTCTATATCAATGATGAAATATTAACATTGCAACACACAGCAATATGGCCGGTTTAGTTGACTAAATTACAATTTTGAATTTCTCGCGGAGTTTCCTGTTGAAAACGTGGCGGAATGATGATGCGTATGATGACGCGTGTTTGTGACGTTATTGGTTGGAGGGGACATATTAGCCAGCACCACATGCGGCTAAAAGTCGTCTCTTTTTATCGCGCAATTATACAGTATCCTGGACATCTGTGTTGCAGAATCTTCTGCAATTTGTTCAATTAATAATGGAGAAGTCAAAGTAGAAAGATGGAGGTGGGAAGATTTAGCCTTTAGCCACACAAACACATGGTGTTTCCTTGTTTAAAATTCCCGGAGGTGAAACTTTACTATGGATCAGAGCGGTCAAACGAACATGGATCCCGACTAAATGTCAACCGGCAGTTTTCGGTGAGAACATTGTGGTAAAAAGTCGCCTCTTACCGGAGATCAGCGGAGCTTGCGCTGATCTCCGCTGATCTCCGGTAAGAGGCATGCAGCTGCCGTGACTTCCCTCAGAGACTGGCGTCACACCCCTCCGACTATCAGGTACTATTTAACTCACTAAAACACTAGCACACAATAGAAAGATAAGGGATTTCCCAGAATTATCCTAGTAAATGTGTCTACAAAAATCTGAATCGCTCCCAAAGCAATCGCCGTTTTTTTTTTTTTTACTTTATTTATTTATTTATTTTTTTTAGTCCTTCACTATCAATATCCTCATCCACAAATCTTTCAACCTCGCTCAAATTAATGGGGAAATTGTCGCTTTCTCGGTCCGAATAGTTCTTGATGCTGGAGGTTCACATTATAAGCAATGTGAGGATGTGAGGAGCCCTCACACTGGTGACGTCATCGTCTGCTACTTCCAGTAAAGGCAAGGCTTTTTTATTAGCGACCAAAAGATGTGAACTTTATCGTCGATGTTCTTTTACTAAATCCTTTCAGCAAAAGTATGGCAATATCGTGAAATGATCAATTATGACACACATCCCCGTTTAAATAAGAACATCTAATTTCAGTAGGCCTTTAAATAAGAAGTACTTACTTAACTATTGTGTTGCGTGACAATGCACCAACTTGGGAAATTTACCCAAAACTGCATGTAATTGCGGAAACAGCTTCAACAATTTGTGGCAATGGCGCATACGATGACGCGGTAACTCCAATCACAGTAGATATATAACCATTTATTAATCATACGTTAGCATGTAGCATCGACCGAACCATTGATAGTAGCAAGTAAGACACTGGCTCATTTAGTTATAGAGTTAGCATACAATGTTTGTTAGCATTTTGTATTACAAAAAACTCGATAGCCACAATAATGTTACGACACAGAAACCACCAGACTTGCAACATGTGAGAAGCGGTAAGGGGACACTGGTGACAAAGCTGCGTTCCTTCTGGCACTGCTCCAGCCATCCATCGCCCCTAAGCTGTGGCAAAAGCATGGAGTTAGGATGGGTGCATGTGTGCATATGTGCAACCCATGGTCCATGGTGTGTGTGTTATGTCTATAGACCTGGAGTCGCTTTGCAAGCAGGGCGGACAGAGTTCAACTCCCCAGGTGTTATTGAAGGAGGGATGAATTCCAGAGCGGCTATCACTGATCTGTACTGGGAAGTAGACCACACGGCCTTTGCAAGGCTATTTAAGAGAGCCAAATAGATAAGGATTGTTGTTATACAAGCGAACAGACACATTACAACTTCATCCATCCATTCATCCACTTTCTACCACTTGTCCCTTTTGGGCTCGCAGCGGGTGCCGGAGCCTATCTCAGCTGCATTTGGGCGGAAGGCGGCGTATACCCTGGACAAGTCGCCACCTATCACATGGCCAACACAAGATAGACAGACAACATTCACACTCACATTCACACACTAGGGCCAATTTAGTGTTGCCAATCAACCTATCCCCAGGTGCGTGTTTTTGGCGGTGGGAGGAAGCCGGAGTACCCGGAGGGAACCCACGTGGTCACGGGGAGGATATGCAAACTCCACACAGAAAGATCTTAATGTTAATTGTCCATTCTGGCTTTCGAGTTTCTCCATCTTTGCATTTTAAAAAGACTCTCTTTGATGTTATACAGATTGCGGTTCAATTCTGAGATCGCTACAGTCTGTGTTGACACAGCCCGACACATGCTGCCTATCGGGACGTGCAGACTTTGGGCTCCCTGAAGGGCTGCTATCGTCTTAAGAATTTCTAGATACACCAAAACAATGCTCAGCCCAATCCGCATATGCCCTGCGATCACAGTTCTGAATAGATATTGTTCATGTCTTTGACGGAAAGCACTGAGGAGCACAGGACCCACCATTTTCCCCGATAGTCCCTCATGTACCCGGCAGCAAACATTCCGTCAGAAAAGGCACAATCCCTCGAACCTCTGCTGCTCGTCAAGAAGATTTAAGGGTTCAGTTTATCAATTCCATGTTTCGATGCTTAGATTCCTAAGAACGCGGAAAGAGAAGCTATTAAAGTATAGATAAGACAGGACAAGACAAAGAGGCAAGTAGGGAGGGGATGCGACCGCCTTCGCATAGATGTACATTGTCCTTACAAATCGGATAAATTATAACACGCAGCCAGTTTACTTTTAACTTTATAGCGCAGCAACACGATACAGACAGATAATAAGCTAATCTTTCTCCTTGGTTCTGAAATCCTGTGCTTTCTTCTTACTGCCGGCCAGACTCTGGCTCATACTGGATACTAAAATCCTCTACTGTTGTCATTTGTAATAAAAAGTAGCGTACAGCGACGTGTGACCAAGACTTGTCCGTGTTGGATTTTGGAATTTTGAAACTCCATCATCAAGTTCATCCTCACCTCCTCCATCACTGTGTAGTTCCCCAGCGCCACAGTCCAGGATAAGCATCGACTCCAGCGCATGGTACATGCTGCTGAGAAGGTGATTGGCTGCAGGCTCCCATCCCTCCAGGACCTGTTCTCCTCCAGGACCAGGAGGCGTGTGGGTCGGATCACAGCTGACTCTTCTCACCCTGGACACAAACTATTCTCCCCTCACCCCTCAGGCAGGGGACTACGGTCCATCCAGACCCACACCTCCCGCCACCTGAACAGTTTTTTCACCCCGGCCATCAGACACATAAACAAGAACAAGATCTGATTGCTCAATTACAGCTCATCTTATTACCTATTATGTCTCATATGTATTTTATGTTGCACGATTGGACCAAAAAAAATTCCTAGTTTGTGAACCCGTTCTCAAACAATGGCAATAAAAACTATTCTGATTCTGATTCTGGAAAGCTTCAAGTGCCTCAGTGCTCTGTGACAGAGCGCAGGTGCCACGGCGATCAAGTTACAGGACAACTCTCCAAATTGTTTTTAACTGTCAGAATTGTCATCATTTTTTACCGGACTACTGGACTGTAACTGCTCCCTTGTGCACAGCTATTACTCATACTCTATTGCTGATCTGTGGAGCAAGGGATTACAAATAGCGACATGTTGGGAGGGAATTTTTAGTCTGATTCCGACCCCCAAATGCATCCCACCGTTCTAACATGCTGTATGCACCTATATTTTCTGCCAGTGTTCACATACACCCCTCATACTGACTCGGTTTTTAATAATATACAAGTGCAAAAAATCCATAAACTCTGTGTTTTAGAGTGTTTCATACATGGCAGACATATGAATATGGTTGTTTTGTTTAAGTAATAAGCACACTGAATAAGTGTCTTTGGATTACCATATTTTAAGACCAAAAGGCTCGACAGTGCACCTTTTGATTGATTGATTGATACTTTTATTAGTAGATTGCACAGTACAGTACATATTCCGTACAATTGACCACTAAATGGTAACACCCGAATAAGTTTTTCAACTTGTTTAAGTCGGGGTCCACGTTAATCAATTCATGGTATATAGCCCGGTGCGCTTAATGTAAGGATGAAAATTGGTTGAGCTTACCCACCTCGAAGCTATTTTATTTGGTACATGGTGTAATGATAAGTGTGACCAGTAGATGGCAGTCACACATAAGAGATAGGTGTACACTGCACTATGATGGGTCTCAAGTAAACAACACCAACATTTTAAATGTTCCATTGAAAAATATAGAACATTACACACGGCGCTCAAATATCTGTCATAATGTTTTAGTACTACTTTGGTTAGCTATGAAGCCGCAGAGATTGAAGGATTGTCGACGCATTAAACATACGAGTATTATTATGGTGTCTGCGTGAGGTAAGACATATTGTCTGGTGTTTTGTTTCGCAATATTTTGCAAAATCAACTTTTCTTACTGTGTAGTGGGGCGTGGCCTGCTGGCCTGCAGCGCAACAGGGTGTGCCAGGACCGGCCTCGAAGTCAGCGACAGGTGCGTAGATGGCCCAGGTGGGCCTCGTTATCTAATCACCTGTCGCTCTGTATAAGCAGCAGCTGGGAGGAGAGAGGTCTGTTGGAGCTGGAGCAAAAGCGCAAGCAAGAGCGAGAGCATGGACTGAGAGAGGAAAAAGTGACAGACTTTGTGCTGAAAAGCAGAATGATGGAAAACACGGAAATTACAACATTATTACATCCAGGAACCCGCTCTCATGTCGGAACTTGGTGGTCAGACCATCCACCTGGAGGGCAACCTCCACGCTTACCTTCTGGTACCTGCCAATCTGTATTTGGGATTTGCGTAAATTATCAAAAATTCCACGCGTCCGTGCTGACTCCGTAGTTGATAATCTTATTTTTCTCTATCCTCTCGTTATGGGACATTCATCTTCTGCTGTTGCCATTTCTAATACAAAGTACTGTAAAGTTATTAGTTACATCAGTCAATATACTCGCCATGAAAGTTCTAAAACATATCGGTGTAGTGTGTTTACATTATTCACCCAAGGAACTTTAGTTATTAGCGTTCCGGTCGGACAGTTTTTCACGGGACAAGATGTGGTTGTTTCCGGATTTTCTTACCTTCTGGTACCTGCTCATCTGTATCTGCATAAATCCTGAAAATTTGCGCGCTTCCGCCTTTGTAGTCCGTGTCGACATTGTTGTCGATAAGTTCCTTCTTTTTCTCTATCTTCTTGTTGTGGGACATTCGATTGATTGATTGATTGATTGATTGATTGATTGATTGATTGAAACTTGTATTAGTAGATTGCACAGTTCAGTACATATTCCGTACAATTGACCACTAAATGGTAACACCTGAATAAGTTTTTCAACTTGTTTAAGTCGGGGTCCACATAAATCAATTCATGGTCTCCGCTGTTGCCGTTTCTAATAAAAAGTAGTACAAAGGTCTTACTAATATCTGTCAGTAAACTCGCCATACAAGCGCTAAAACATACCGGTGCAGTGAGTCTACATTAATTACCCAAGGAACTTTAGTTATTAGAGAGTTCCGGTTGGATGGTTTTTCATCGGACACATTTCCGGCCTTGTTATTGAACTATTGAGCCACGGATGAGGACCTGAGGCTCCGGTATTGATTTAAGTGAAGTCTGAATGTCATTAAAACAGTTAGCGCCATCTTTTGAAACTTCTTCCACTCCCGTCCTTGCACGCTACACCGCTTAAAACAAAGATGACGGGGATGACGGTGAGCCACGTAAATAAGACCGCCCACAAAACGGCGCATCCTTGAAGCGACTGTCACAAAGCGGCTTGTAGATGATCTGTGAAACATAATCTATGCAACGTTTTGACCAAAGAACCACCATTACATGTTATGTGGACCACAGGGAAGTGTTTTATATTTACAAAAAAAAATTCAAAATATGACTCATTTAATGCCTTTTGTATGAAAATAGATCAAAAACCGACCATTCATCGGCAGTGCGCCTTACAATCCGGTGCACCCTATGATCCGGAAAATACGGTAAGTATTTCTATCCTTGTCATCCATGTCCAAAAGTAAATATCCGTAAATCAGTTTTCATATTCATGGGTTAAGGACCTCTTGTGACAACACAGTCCAGTTGGCCAGGTCTGAATACGGCACTCATCCTGAGTAGGACCAAATGTTTCTCCAGCTGTCGCCGTTCTTTTGAGCCCTTTTTTTTTGGGCTCAACTGAAAAACATTCCTTCATTAAAAGTGCCTGGAAAATAAACAGTTCAACATTTTACAAGCGCAGACATCGTATAAAGTAAATTATTCATGAACATAGTTTCAAATTTGCTGAGATTATTAGAAAGCTCTTGATAACTCGGGGCAGGAAGGGCTCCAATCTCACTGGCACACTTCATTAGTCCTGTTAATTAAAGCCTAATTTGCATACTTACAGAATTTCAGAGCTGTATGATTCAGTTTCTTTGTTTCGTCTCGACAACAGCCATAACACATTTATTCATGCTCCCGAGCTTTTACTATTGTAGATGGTGCCTTAATAAAGAACTGCACTCTTTTGGGGAATTTTGCCTATCATTCACAATCATTATGAGGGACAATGAGACTATGAGACCTGCAGGGCTGTACGGTGCGAGTAATTCCCTGTATATATATATATATATATATATATATATATATATATATATATATATATATATTAGATAGTACTTTATTTATTCCTTCAGGAGACTTCCTTCAGAAAAATTAAATTTTTCAGCACAATCCCATTCAAGATCAGACAAACATTACAGGGAGACAGAACAGGATCGCTGACGGGTCTGCCGGCTTCCAGCGCCCCTTACAAAAAAGATGAGATACAGGTAAACAAGGGGGGAATGGGAGAAAAAAAATAGAATATTAAAATAAAATAAAATAAAAAAATCGGTCTAAGCCTGGGCCCTGGAGAGGGGGTCCAGACTGAGGCCAAGGGAAAAAAACAACAGCAACTCATAGCCATAGTACACATCCCTCTCACATGTGTGTAAGAGGGAAACATCAAATATCAAAGAAAACAAAGGACATATATATATAGGTAGATATACACATACTGTAAAAACTTGAAGTAAAACATTTAAATTAAAAAACTATTACAAACAAAATAACAAACAAAACAAAAAAAACAAAAAGCAGTCTTTTTGTCAAAATGTGACAACTTTTTTCTTATATAATTGGGAAAAAATTATCAAGTTATTACTTTTTTATGTAAAATTATGACTTTTTTATGTAAAATTATGACTTTTCAATGCAAAATGGTGACATTTGTCGTATAAAATTCTGACTTTTATCTCAATATTGCCCATTTTTTCGGTTGTTCTTTTAAAATAATGAATTTTTTTTAGTAAAATTATGACATTTGTGATAATTTTGCCAAGTACAATTCCGATTATTATTATAATATTGCCAGAGGTCAAAACTTTTTCTTATAAAATTGTGACTTTTGTCGAGTAAAATTACGAGTCTTTTAATAAAATTGCCAAATTGTTAAGCTTTTTTTGTAAAAATGCAACTGCTATTGAGTAAAATTCCAACTGTTATCATAATAATGCACAAATGGTCAGTTTTTCTTGTAAAATTTTGACCTGCGTTGAGTAAAATTCCAACTTATATTATGATACTGCCAAAATTCCAAGCTTTTCTTGTGAAATTCCAATTAATTTTTCACAACAAAATTGTTATATTTGCATAGTATGTATATATTATTAATGTTGAAAATAAAAATCTTTATATATCTAGAAAAGGATGGTCCTAAAGAGGTGGGCATTTTTCGGAGGTCTCGAGAAGGTAAAAAATACAAGAATGTTGGAGGAACCAGTCAAAAAAAGACAAAATTTTTTCCACCACCATAAAACTTGACACAAAACAGAACAGCGCACCTGTAACTACGTGGGTCGGAGGGAATATTAAACAAATCACTTAACAGAAGTGACAAAATTGCCATCCAAACAATACCCCGTTTGTTGACAAGAACATACAGCCATGGAAGCACGTTCAATATATTTATTAGGTAGAGGTAACACAGACCGTTGAAAGATTCAGGAGAGGTGCGGTCAGAGGTGACAAACTGCCGATGCTAGCCTGGTAAAGCTAACAAAACAGCTCAAGCTCTGAGCTACAATTAACTTGCTGACGTCACACTTCACTAGACAACGGGCACACACAAAGACGCCTACACAAACTTATCTTAACTGCATCGTGACAGCTATTTGAATTTATTGAAGTAATTAATTACATTTAGTAATGAATAAATTCGTTAATGACTCAATAATTTTTTTGGTAAAGTAGCAAGTCATCATAATTAATTACTTTTTAAAAAGTAATTTTCCGAGCACAGCCTGTCACACAGCGTTACGGAGCAGTTGGCAGGTTGGTGTTCCTGGTTAACATATTTGTGTGTATGTTTTATAATAATGTTTACCCATAAAAATACCACTGGTAAAGGTCAATTATATTCCTGTTGCTGCTGATGTTTACACATGTCCTCTTAAACCAGAGCACCATATTTTACATTTCGTTCTTTTGTGCTTTTTGTTAGCTGAAGAATGGAGCGTAGATAAATGTTTTTTATTACGAAGATTAGAGATTATATTTTACTTTTGTTATATTATTTTCAAGGCTTTTTCTTTTTTCTTATTACAAAACACCTCTTAAATTCGGTCCCTATTATGCTAAATCTATTTTTCTTACTTGTTGGTACGTTTTTTTCTTGTATTGATAGACTAGTTTATGGGCCAAACTATATCGGTATATTAGTTTTGATCGCCCATCCCTATACTCGTGTTAGTGACATGAAGTAAATTATATTTATATAGCGCTTTTCTCTTGTGAGTCAAAGCGCTTTTACATCGTGAAACCCAATATCTAACTTACATTTAAACCAGTGTGGGTGGGACTGGAAGCAGGTGGGTAAAGTGTCTTGCCCAAGGACACAACGTCAGTGACTCGGATGGCGGAAGCGAGTATCGAACCTGGAACCCTTAAGTTGCTGGCCCGGCCACTCTACCAACCGAGCTATACCGCTATACTTCATTTCACATTGAAAGCACAGTCTAGGGATGTTTCCGATTGAATTGTGTTTATATTTATGAGTGCACACAAGTACCTTGTTTGATTGTCGATAATGAAATTGTGATATTCAATACATTTCATATTGCACCTAAATAATTTTCTGTGTTACAAAAAAATGTCTGTGCTGCTAATTTTTTTTCATTTCGTAGCAGGTGAAAAAGATTTGCGCATAGCCCCGACATTTTCTTTTTAATGGGTCGGCGGTGTACGATGATAAAAAACGCTTTAAAAAAGTGGCTAATGGGAGTCACCATTGTAGCCTTCAAAGCCCTTTAAAACAACTTCAAAACCCTCCATCAATGTTTTATACACACACCAAAAGTTTGTATATAATGTATAACAGACACCTTTATGTCAATATGTTGCCGGAACTAATTCTTTGACGTATTTATTTTTGTTTCCATAGCAGCGCATGTCTGACATCTGGCAACAACCCCTTTCGGATACAAACACGCAAGTGTATTCTAATCATGGCGACTATATATATATATATATATATATATATATATATATATATATATATAAATAACTTTATTTGGACTAATGAGGATTCACAACCTTATCTTTTTGAAGCTGAATGTATGGAGGATGAACTACTGTTTCTCGAAGCCAGTACAAAGGAAGAGTAAGACGTTGGAGCAGACGGAGCCGAGAGAGTGAGGTGAAAGTGAATCGAAGCTGCAAAATGTAGAATTTGGAGCCATTATATTTCGACATAAATGGAGTGCTTACCCATAATTTACCTAGATAAAACGTCCCTTGGCCAGCTGGACCAAACAGACAACTGTCCATCGAGTAATTCACACTTTATATTGATTATGATACATGCAGAACGCCATGCGTGTTATCAGAATTAAAGATCATATGCTGTCTGGCTTACTGTGTGCAAACAAAACATGAAATGTGGGCTAATAATTTACAAATACTGTATTATGATTGTTCATGTTTTTCAGTCAATACAGATTGGTGTCTTATTGCGATGTGTGGACCTCAGCTACGAAGATCCAAATATATGCAACATGCCGTGTGCAGAGTAAAACATTGTGAGTGGGCACTGCACGATGCTGGTGATCTACTAAGACCGTGTGCGCGATTGTTAACAGGTGCAAAAATGGTGCAGACCACCCTTTTGAATTGTTTTTTGCTTTTATACCGGCTATCACCATGGACACACTCATTCAAACATCACAACATGTGGTGTTTCATCATAGCGTTGACACGGAGCACAAAATTATCATATCTACCACCTTTTCTGGGCTACATATCGAAGCACGATCAGTTTTTATAATGCCGAAGGTGCACGCTGGGAGGCGCTGTTGTGTTGTAATGTTGCGCCTTGAATGAGTCAGACACGAGAAAATGCTTAGAGCAAGAGGTTTCTACAAAAATATGTATTTATATGAAATACTTGTGAAAAAAAAAGCACCATTAAAAGAAAACACAAGCAGACACGAAAACAAATCAATTGAATTTGTTTTAATCGGACCCTTAAATCATCAAGTAGCTATAAAATTATAAAATTATATTACTGAAAAAGTCTATATTTTTTTCTCTGTCTGTCCAAATATGTGGACACGCACACATAGGACATAGGATTTTCTTTCCATAATTTCTAATAGCAGTTTGTGCTTAACTGTGCCTGTTTGCACATATGTTCGTGCAAGACAAAGACATGACAGTGGCCGCGGAACAGTTTTAGTTTTGATAAATCACAAAGTGAGACCTAAAAGATTATATTTGCATCTCCTCCCTCCAGTATGGTGGGCGTCTTCATCAGCATATTATCAACATACACATGAAAACAGACAAGTTAAACGGATTGTGCTGTCTGTCTCCGCCCTGAGACTGGAAGGTTGTGAGTTCAAAACCCGGCAGAGTCATACAAAAGACTATAAAAATGTGACCCATTGTGTCCCTGCTTGGCACTCAGCATCAAGGGTTGGAATTGGGGGTTGAATCACCAAAGATGATTCCCGGGCGCGGCCACCGCTGCTGCTCACTGCTCCCCTCACCTCCCAGTGTGTGATCAAGGGTGATGGGTCAAATGCAAAGAATATTTTCGCCACACCTAGTGTGTGTGTGACAATCATTGGTACTTTACTTTTAAATTTGCTCATTTATACATGTTTAGCTAATACCGGGGATCTTGGGCTCAAAAATGTTGGTGACCACTGAAAAAAAAAAATCCCTTTTATTGGAAAAAGATTAATGTCGGATGTGTGAAGTAGAAAATAAGTGGCTAACATGTCGTAGAGTGACAGCTATTATTACAGTATATTTCTAAACTGTCACATTTTTACTATGACAGCTGAATTCCCTTATGTTAGGTAAGTAATTGTGTGTGCGTGTGTGTGTGTGTGTGTGTGTGTGTGTGTGTGTGTGTGTGTGTGTGTGTGTGTTTGTGTATTCCCTAATTGACATGAAAAAAGGCAGCAGCAATTGACGGATGAAAGTAAGATTGTACAGGTAGACTGACAGGTCATATGGAAACATGTCAAACTGAGGCTCCCAGTCGACTGCCCATTCCAACGACCTAATAATTAAACAAACTAATTACTCGCGGTATCTGTTAACAGCAGCGACATACCTGCCAGCCAAAAGGTTTGTTCTTGTGAAGTGAAGAAGAAGAAAAAGTTAAAGGGGAACATTATCACAATTTCAGAAGGGTTAAAACCAATAAATATCAGTTCCCAGTGGCTCATAGTGATGTTAGTAGTAGTTGACTGGGAGGTGTTTGTTATCATTTGGGGAGAGAACGCTGCCTTATGCTCACCTGCTAAACCCCTATCTGCTCGACGCTGAAGCATTTACTACATGCGCTCTAAATACGCACTGCTGATTGGCTGTTACGGCTCTGAATACACACTGCTGATTGGCTGTTACCGCTATATATGTAACCAATCAGATGGTTGTGTGGGTGGGACAATGCAAGGTGCTGAGACAGAGGAAGAAGAAGCAAAGCAGCTTGTTAAAGGGGAACATTGTCACAATTTCAGAAGGGTTAAAACCAATAAAAATCAGTTCCCAGTGGCTTATTTTATTTTTCGAAGTTTTTAAAAAAATGTTTACCCATCATGGAATATCCCGAAAAAAAGGCGATGGCCTTTTAACCACCGATTGCATCTTTTGACCACTGGAGCAACTTAAATGTGTCGATTGGTAAGTGTTTGTTTGGCATTAAATGTGGGTGGAGGGAAAGGCTGGATGCAAATATAGCTACAAATGTACATACAGCTAGCCTAAACAGCATGTTAGCATCGATTAGCTTGCAGTCATGCCGTGACCAAATATGTCTGATTAGCATACACGTCAATAAAATCAACAAAACTCACCTTTTGTTGACTTTATCGTTGGAAATGCATCTGCTTTGAGTGTCGCAGGATATCCACACATCTCTGTCGATAGCATCGCTATCCTCTGTAAAATGTGCAGAACAAACGAGGGACTTTCGCATCTTTCGACCACTGGTGTACTTGAATCCGTCGATTGGTATGTGTTTGTTTGGCATTAAATGTGGGTGGAGGGAAAGGCTGGATGCAAATATAGCTACAAATGAGGCATAATGATGCAATATGTACATACAGCTAGCCTAAATAACATGTTAACATCGATTAGCATGCCGTGACCGTTGATATGTCTGATTAGCACACTCCACTTAAGTCAACTTGATTCCGTCCCTGATCGTGTTGTTACACCTTCCGACATCACACCGACGAGGCATAGTACGGAAAACAGTCGAAAAAACGGAAAATAACAGGGCTGATTTGACTTGTGTGTGTAATGTGTTTGAGAAAATGGCGGACTGCTTCCCATTGTAACGTCACGGGTGAAAGGTCATCGCTCCAACAGCAAACAATTGAAAGGCGTTTAAATCGCCAAATTCACCCTTTTAGAGTTCGAAAATCGGTTAAAAAAACATATGGTCTTTTTTCTGCAACATCAAGGTATATATTCACACTTACATAGGTCTGGTGATAATGTTCCCCTTTAAGCTCACCCAAATGCATACAGATAATGATCATTGGCAAGTCTTAGACAAAGAATTGTATTTATCGAGAAGTGTAAATGTCTGATTGACTGGTAATATTGTTTGTGTTTGTTTACTGTGCCTTTTTTCGTGTTTTTATGAATCTAGTAATTCATGTTGGAGTCTGTCCGTATAGATAATAAGGGCCCGTTTGAACTTAAAGGTTTTTTTTTGTGTGATGGCATCATCCCTGGATGCTTGTCTCACTTTGATGGGATGTGTTCAAAAGTCAAAGACAACAGAGGCGGCGAATGTAAACGGTAAACAAGGATTGACCGACGGATCGACATTTCTTGATGTGTTGCCATGTTATTTACACAGCCGGGTGATTGGCACCTACGATGTAGCGTTGTTGGCATCTGTGAGTGTCCAATGCTGAACAAATCTAAAGAGCAGACACATGCTGGCTGTGAAACAAGACTGCCTCTTGTGAATACCGCCTTGATATACAGCCCTGGCTTTAGGAATTGGGAGGATCTGACAGGTAGATTCTACATTTCCCAACTAAGAACGCAAAAAACTTGCAGTCTTTTGATTGAAGGACCCCTCTAAAGCTAACATTGGCATTATTTCAAAGATCTGGACCGAAAAAAAACGTCTACACTGCAAAAACTGAAATCTAAGTAAGATGAAATATCTCAAATAAGGGTGATTTTTGCTAATTTTCCGTCTGATAAGATCATTCTTTTCACTAAGCAGATTTTATGTTAGTGTTTTACTTGTTTTAAGGGTTTTGGTCCTAAATGATCTCAGTAAGGTATTACAGCTCGTTGCTGAGATTTTACGACCTATATTGAGTAAAACATGCTTGAAGTTAGAATATCAACTGATGCAAACCTGTGTCATTGTCAGGTTCATACACTGATCACATCTATTAAACAGACAAGAAGCAAGGAACCATGCAGAGACAGAGTACAATTTAGGTCATGAGGAGAACGCATGGAGCTGCACACTTAGTCATAGTCTCGCCCTACGCTCTAAGGCAGTGGTTCTCAACCTTTTTTCAGTGATGTACCCCCCTGTGAACATTTTTTTAAATTCAAGTACCCCCTAATCAGAGCAAAGCATTTTTGGTAGAAAAAAGAGATAAAGAAGTAAAATACAGCATTATGTCATCAGTTTCTGATTTATTAAATTGTATAACATTGCAAAATTTTGACCATTTTTAGTGGTCTTTCTTGAACTATTTGGAAAAAAATATATAAAAATAACTAAAAACTTGTTGAAAACTAAACAAGTGATTCAATTATAAATAAGGATTTATATACATAGAAGTAATCATCATCTTAAAGTGCCCTCTTTGGGGATTGCAATAGAGATCCATCTGGATTCATAAACTTATTTCAAAACATTTCTCCACAAATAACGAAATCTTTAACATCAATATTTATGGAAAACATGTCCACAAAAAATCTAGCTGTCAACACTGACTATTGCTTTGTTGCATTTGTTTTCACAGTTTATGAACTTACATTCATATTTTGTTGAAGACTTATTCAATAAATATATTTTAAAGGATTTTTGAATTGTTGCTATTTTTAGAATATTTTTGAAAAATCGCACGTACCCTTTGGCATACCTTCAAGTACCCCCAGGGGTACGCGTACCCCCATTTGAGAACCACTGGTCTAAGGTACAGCTCCCGCGTCCCTCTATTTATTTAGGAGTGCCCCAGTCAACATCACTGAGGCCGCCTCTAAAAGGTGTGGTCACATATATCATGCAAAGCAGCTCCAGTACGCACAATACCTGACGGAGTGTGCTGGGGCCTTGTGATTTCGCCTTGTCTCTGCTTTGTCTGCGTGCTGTACTCTTATCTGCGTTGAGGTATTTGAAGTCCTTGGCTGTTAGTGGGCTAAGATAAAGATAACATCTGCGGCTGAGGCCATCCCTCAGACAAAACGTTTAGTCCTTGCACAGATAGAAAAAGTCCAGACTGAGCACAATAGCTAATAACTATAACAACGGACTTTAAGCATATTAAAGTTGTGTGATAACTCACACATAATTATTGTAACAGTAATTAACACTCACAAGTATAAAACTACTTTTTTTAAAGCAATAATCATGAAGTTGAGTTGTATCTTTATGTCAAGATAACAGCACTAGCATTTACTTAATTTAAGAATACTATTCAACATATTAAGCAAAAAGGTCTTTATTTTTTTCTACCAAGAAATCTGCACTTGTTATTAGTGGGAATATACTTATCTTAAGCTATTTTGGGGTTCATTGAGGTTAGCTAATTTTACCTGTTTTGGAAAGTCTTGACAAGCCAAATTTTCTTGTTTGATTGGCAGATAATTTTGCTTAGTTCAAGTAAAATACCCCTCATTTTTCTATTTTTTTTCTTGTTTTCGAACACTGACCTTTTGCAGTGTACCGGTAAAATGTTAGGCTTGTTTCTAAATAGATACAGCATATTTTGGAACGCACATTTTTAGCTCCAAACTGTGGGCAGACAAACATCAGCATGCTGATGTCACCGACAGAAGACCGGAGGCAATTTTTTTTCGAGTTGTATGTGTTTTGGAAGCATATTTATCTCGAATCACTTCACCTTTGCAGGTTGTAGAAATACAAGCAACGAAGGCATTTCCCATTAACACTGCAAAAAGTCAGTGTTCAAAAAGAAGAAAAACACATACAAAAATTAGGGGTATTTTATTTGAACTAAGCAAAATCATCTGTGAAATTTGGCTTGTCAAGACTTTCCAAAACAAGTAAAATTAGCTATCAATGAACCCCTAAATAACTTAAAATAATATATTCTCACTAATAACAAGTGCACTTTTCTTGGTAGAAAAAAAAAGAGAGACCTTTTTGCTAAATATGTTGAAAAATATTCTTAAATTAAGTAAATGCTAGTGCCATTATCTTGACATATTGATATGCGCTCGACATTACATTTCTTTAAGCGAGCAAACTTACACTAAAACAAATTTATTGTTCTTAATAGAAAAGCAACAAGGCAACTTTTGTTACTCTCGGGGTCTACTAGCCGCTCAGTAAAAAAATCATATGGTCTAATAATGCATTTTTCCATCGATAACTTGACATCATCACGCCAAGTGCATGCTCTTTTTAATTATTTTGAAGAATTCATCTGAATGTGCATGAACCAACTATCCATCCATCCATTTTCTACCGCTTATTCCCTTTTGGGGTCGCGGGGGGCGCTGGCGCCTATCTCAGCTACAATCGGGCGGAAGGCAGGGTACACCCTGGACAAGTCGCCACCTCATCGCAGGGCCAACACAGATAGACAGACAACATTTACACTCACATTCACACACTAGGGCCAATTTAGTGTTGCCAATCAACCTATCCCCAGGTGCATGTCTTTGGAAGTGGGAGGAAGCCGGAGTACCCGGAGGGAACCCACGCATTCACGGGGAGAACATGCAAACTCCACACAGAAAGATCCCGAGCCTGGATTTGAACCCAGGACTGCAGGAACTTCGTATTGTGAGGCAGACGCACTAACCCCTCAGCCACCGTGAAGCCCCATGAACCAACTATTTCTGTTCAAAATTGTTAGAAATGTCACATGTTAAATGTTTAAATATTAACTATCAGTTTACATAGCAGTTGCTAAAACGTTTGTTCACTTCCTGCTTTTCATTTATTCACAATATACGCCATAAGTAATATCAATACAAATAAATCAATCAATAAATTATAATTAGTGAAGTAAGTTATATTTCCTGTGGTGAGATGAGTACGATTATCTAGAAAATTAATAGATGGGTGAAATAAACTCAGAATGATTATCATGTAAACCAGGGGTGTCAAACTCAAATACAAAGTGGGCCAAAATTTAAAACTGAACAAAGCCGCGGGCCGAGGTTGAACAAATTAACCTTTTTAATAGGAACCCAAACAATTTTTTCATTGAATATTGAACAAGCAAGGCTTATATAACTTTATAGTGACATGCAAAATAGAGTTTCAAATAATAATAATAATTAAAACATATCAATGGCATATCAAATAAAATGTAAATAAAAATTGAATGCCTCTTTTCGGCGGTGGGGTTAGGTTTGGTGATAGCGGGGGGTGTATATTGTAGCGTTCCGGAAGAGTTAGTGCTGCAAGTGTCGTGGAAATTTCTTAAAGACGATCCTTTAGTGACAAATAGGTGGGTGCCCCTTTTTTTTTTTTTTTTTTTTTTTTTTATTTGTCCTGAAAAAGGGACGTTTTTGTCATGAAAAGGGGAGGTTATTGTGGTTGGTGCACTAATTGTAAGTGTATATGATGTTTTTTATGTTGATTTAATAAAAATTAAAAAAAATAAAAAATGTATTTATTTATTCTTTTTTTTTTTTTTTAATAAAAATTTATAAAAAATTATTCTGCGGCCCGGTACCAATTGGGCCACGGACCGCGCCGTGGCCCGGTGGTTGGGGACCACTGATCTAGATCAGTGGTTCTCAAATGGGGGTACGCGTACCCCTGGGGGTACTTGAAGGTATGCCAAGGGGTACGTGAGATTTTTTTTAAATATTCTAAAAATAGCAACAATTCAAAAATCCTTTATAAATTAATTTTTTGAATAATACTTCGACAAAATATGAATGTAAGTTCATAAACTGTAAAAAGAAATACAAGTGTTGACAGCTAGATTTTTTGTGGACATGTTCCATAAATATTGATGTTAAAGATTTCTTTTTTTGTGAAGAAAGTTTAGAATCAAGTTCATGAATCCAGATGGATCTCTATTACAATCCCCAAAGAGGGCACTTTAAGTACCCGGGCGGTATAGCTCTGGTGGCCGTGCCAGCAACTTGAGGGTTCCAGGTTCGATCCCCGCTTCTGCCATCCTAGTTAATGCTGTTGTGTCCTTAGGTAAGACACTTTACCCACCTGCTCCCGGTCCCACCCACAGTGGTTAAAATGTAACTTAGATAATGGGGGTTTTGCCCACATATGCGGTCCTCTCCAAGGTTTCTCATAGTCACTGTTACCGACGTCCCACTGCTGTGCGTTTTTCCTTGCCTTTATGTGGTCTCTGTACCGAGGATGTCGTTGTGACTTGTGCAGCCCTTTGAGACACTTGTGATTTAGGGTTGTATAAATAAACATTGATAGATTGATTTAACAACGTAAAGTGCTTTGAGTCACAAGAGAAAAGCGCTATGTAAATATTCACTTCACTTCACTCCTATGTGTAGAAATCTGTATTTATAATTGAATCACTTGATTATTTTTTAACAAGTTTTTAGTTATTCTTATATCTTATTTTCCAAATAGTTCAAGAAAGACCACTACAAATGAGCAATATTTTACATAGTGCTGTATTTTACTTCTTTATCATTTTTTTTCAACCAAAAATGCTTTGCTCTGATTAAGGGGTACTTGAATTAAAAAAAAATGTTCACAGGGGGTACATCACTGAAAAAAGGTTGAGAACCACTGATCTAGACACTATGGGTCCTTTTAGAATGAATAAATGCAATTGTAAGGAGAACATTTTAAATTAAATATGTGCATTTTCAGTCATAAGGATGCACTCACATGTGTCCTATTTGTTATCAGTGGTGAGTAAAATGGTTGTCTGAGTGCAGGTGGATAGACTCCAGCCCTCCTACCCTCCGCGACCCCAATGGTAAATAGTAAATGGGTTATACTTGTATAGTGCTTTTCTACCTTCAAGGTACTCAAAACGCTTTGACACTATTTCTACATTCACCCACTCACACACACACATTCACACACTGATGGCGGGAGCTGCCATGCAAGGCCCCTAACCACAACCCATCAGGAGCAAGGGTGAAGTGTCTTGCTCAAGGACACAACGGAAGTGACGAGGTTGGTAGAAGGTGGGTATTGAACCAGGAAACCTCAGGTTGCTGGCACGTCCACTCTCCCAACTGCGCCACGACGTCCCCAAGAGAGACAAATGTTAGAAATTGATAAATGGATGTTAGGGGTGTATAATAAAACTGATTTTCGACTATTCTTAATCAATTCGAAAATATCAAAAGTCCCACTTAACAGCTTTTAGTTTTGGTTGATATTGCCGGCGCCAGTGGACCAAAAGGTAATTGTTTTGCCTGAAGGAAGACCACATTTCCCAGGAGGGACAAGCGCTTATAGTGTCAAACTGACACGATAATACCACAATGATTCAGTATGACTGATCTTTCCACAATAGGGAACCTACTTATTTTACTCAAACTTTTTACTTGCGGTTTGCTGTCATCGCATTGTTTATTCAGTACTTTTGAGTTTGTTGTGTGGCTGGTCGCGTCATTGGCTTCTTATAGCTACCACACAAATGTCCAATAACTAACATTAGCATTCTGATTTTGAATTGAGCATCAAAATTTACTTAACAGTTCATAGGGTTGTATGGTATACCGGTATTAGTATAGTACTATTGAATCATATTCGGTACTATACTGCCTCTGAAAAGGACCCTTCCCACAACCCTCTGCATCCCTGTCGTCGTCACGTCGTTTCATTGCTGGTTAACGAGACGAGCATGTTCGGCAGTGCACAACCATGGAGTACTTACAAGCAGACACAGTGTGTAGACAGAAAAGGGAGAACGGAGGCATTTTGGCTTAACAACTAGAGATAAAGGTCAAGCTCTAACACTGAAACAGCGTCAGGAAGAGGTGCTTTAAGACATGACTAGCTAGCTTGCGGCTAAAGTCCAGCTCCAGTTGGAAGAGTTTTAGCTACTTCTAAATCACTAATCCTGGTCTCCATTGCGACAAATAAAGTATGTATCTTACAAGTATCATCCCTGCAGGACGAGGAATAGCTAAACATGCTTCACTACACACTGTAGATCACCGGCATCAAAATGTAAACAAACGCCATTGGTGGATCCACACCTAACATCCAATGTAATGATACCAAGTACAGGAGCGTATCTAGTCGATATGTTTTGGCATCAAAACATCTTTCGGGTTTTTTTTTAAATTTATATTATGTTTATAAACTCAAGAAATATGGACTGTGACGTTTAGAGTGGCATCGTGATGAAGTTGCGTTCTCTTGGGGATGCAGTGGAATGGAACACAGTGTGAAGGTAAGGATGATGATTTATTTACACACTATAAAACAGACTAAGAACCAAAACACTTGCACAAAGGCACTAACAAACAAAACCAACTGAAAATGCATGTGAGCTACGAGGAAAAAAAACGCTAGCATGTCAGCTAGGGAAACAAACAAACAAATAGCATGGAAGCTAATCGAGTACGAAAAGGTATTTACCACAATGCGGGATAGCGACGTCACCTGTTGCATGGAGAGCAAACTACGCTGCGAGGCCGAAGGAACAAAAAGGGCACGCTTAAGTAGGGACAGAAAATTAGGAGGCAGGTGCGCGACGACAAACAAGAAACAGGTGACACTGAATGCGTAACTAGGCAACAGTGAAGTGAAGTGAAGTGAATTATATTTATATAGCGCTTTTCTCAAAGTGACTCAAAGCGCTTTACATAGTGAAACCCAATATCTAATTTTTACATTTAAACCAGTGTGGGTGCCACTGGGAGCAGATGGGTAAAGTGTCTTGCCCAGGGACACAACGGCAGTGACTAGGATGACAGAAGCGGGGATCGAACCTGCAACCCTCAAGTTGCTGGCACGGCCGCTCTACCAACAGAGCTATACCGCCCAGAAACAAAACAGGAAGTGCCACCAGGAACTAAGGACGTGAAATACAAAACAGGGTGATAACAAAACAGAACAAAACCAGAACATGCCATGATCCAAGTAGTGGACACAAGGACTTTGAGTATGACCAATGTATGATTCTGTAACTACATGGTATCGGATTGATACCCAAATGTGTGGTGTCATCCAAAAGTAATGTAAAGTATCAAACAACAGAAGAATAAGTGATTATTACATTTTAACAGAAGTGTAGACAGAACATGTTAAAAAAGAAAGTAAGCAGATATTAACAGTAAATGAACAAGTAGACTAATAATACAATTTCTACCACTTGTCCTTAATAAATGCCCTCCCGGTAACAGTTCGAGATGCTACCTCAGTAGAAGCATTTAAGTCTCATCTTAAAAGTCATTTGTATACTTTAGCCTTTAAATAGACCTCCTTTTTAGACCAGTTGATTTGCCGCTTCTTTGCTTTTTCTCCTCTGTCCCCCCCTCCCTTGTTGAGGGCGTCCGGTCCGATGACCATGGATGAAGTACTGGCTGTCCAGAGTCGGGACCCAGGATGGACCGCTCGCCTGTGTATCGGTTGAGGACATCTCTACGATGCTGATCCGACTCCGCTTGGGATGGTTTCCTGTGGACGGGACTCCCCCTGCTGTCTTGGATCCGCTTTGAACTGAACTCTCGCGACTGTGTTGGAGCCACTATGGATTGAACTTTCACAGTATCATGTTAGACCCGCTTGACATCAATTGCTTTCGGTCCCCTAGAGGGGGGGGTTGCCCACGTTTGAGGTCCTCTCCAAGGTTCTCATAGTCATCATTGTCACTGGCGTCCCACTGGGTGTGAGTTCTCCTTGCCCTTATGTCGGTTCTTCCGAGGATGTCGTAGTCGTAACGGTTTGTACAGTCCTTTGAGACATTGTTGATTTAGGGCTGTATAGGTAAACATTGATTGATTGATTGATTGATTGATTCGTCTCCTCAGTTTCTTTGGTTGTTTTGCAACTTCTGCCATGACAATAATAACTGGATGTAGGCTTTCCCATCGACTTCTGCCTTTGTAACGAATGGGAAGAGTGACGTATGCTGTAAAGTCAGCACAATTGTAGTTTTTTGTGTAGCATTTTTCCTGACACCCTCCTCCAAGTTGCTTAGTGCCAGTGAATGAATACAGACCCCCTTAGATTATGGTAAAGGTGCCATTCAACTAGTTGTAAGTTGATGTATTATCCTAAAAGTTATGAAAATATTTGAAGGTTGAAAAGTTCCTTAGTGCCGCACTAATTTAGCGGTGTCTTTAATCACCACATGCTGGATGGAGATCTGACCCTTCAGCAGCCTCACTACATTAAACAGTCAGCCACACAATAAGGACAGAGACTCGTTCGATCTTCTCCTCCCATTTAGTCTTTTGATGGCGCCCAGAGTCTAGTCCTTATTCTCAATGTGAGATGTGACGTAATGGCTGATGAAAATTCATGGCGAGGAGAGCAAGCGACCTCTAAAAACATGAACCAGCTGTGTAGAAACAACACTAAATGGAGGACTGCGCAAACAAAATAAATAGACAAAGAAAGAGAGAGACTCTCAACCACACTCAAAGCAGATGCATAACCCAAGTTTGTTCCCCCAAAAAAAGGATTATTATCATCAGTGGTTTTGAACTGGTTTGAGTCTGCAGCATCAAGCCTGGAGCAAGAGTCTGCATGCTGCAAATGGCATCCAAGCCAGTGTTTTTCAACCGCTGTGTGTCGCGGAGATTATCTAGTTTCACCTATTCGGGTTAAAAATATTTTTTGCAAACCAGTAATTATAGTCTGCAAATCATGTGTTGTTGTTGAGTGTCTGTACTGTCTAGACCTTGGCAGAGTAACCGTGTAATACTATTCCAGATCAGTAGGTGGCAGCCGGTATTTAATTTTTTTGTAGATGTCCGAAACAGCGGTAGGCAGTGTACAGGTAAAAATATGTCTAATGCTTAAACCCAAAATTGTCACGGCGCGGATTCGAACCCCAGATCCTTCCTCAGCAGATACCCACACTCCTTCTGGCAGCATGTCAAGACACACCCCCGCACGCTCCGATTGCTCCACGCCCACTCTTCGCTGCAGCTGCAGAAGGCCTCTCATCAGAGCACCTGGTAGCAATCAAGGGAGCAGCATAAAGTCCACTCACTCCTTGGATCCTGTGCCAGAACGTCGTTAACTCCTCGTAGTAAGCATATATGTCTCTGGCTTCCCTCTCGTTGTCCTCGCCTCGTTTTGTCCATTTTGCATGTTTTGCCTCGCTGACTTGTTCTTTGTTCTCTTCAGTTGCATCCCTCGATCCTCGACCACTCGCCTGGACTCGGACCTTGTTTGCTTGCCGCCTGCCTCTTAAACTCTTGCCTGTCCCCGGATCCTTCTTGTGCCTACCCCTCCTTGACCAGACGAAGGTTCATTCATCACGCACATACAACAGCCTCTTGTATTATTCACATGATTAACTTTACACTTAATCCTCCAGCCAACATTTAGAGTAGCATACACATCCCACAAAATCATCAAAGGTTCTAATAAACCTGGTAACCTGAGTTCTCTCGTCCTGTCGTCTCCTTCCAGTCCTCACATACACGACAAAAATAAACAAAAGGTCAGTGCTGCAACGAAAAGGCATTGAAGCTTAGGGATGGCTATGTAGAATGAAACTAAAACTGAACTGGCTACAAAGTAAACAAAAACAGAATGCTGGATGACAGCAAAGACTTACTGTGGTACTTTCGAACATGACATGACAATCAACAATGTCCCCACAAAGAAGGATTAAAAAAACTGACATATTCTTGATTTTTAAAACAAAGTAGATGCGGGAAATATACTAGCTCAAAGGAAGACATGAAACTGCTACAGGAAAATACCCAAAAAAGAGAAAAAGCAGCCAAAATAGGAGCGCAAGACAAGAACTAAAACACTACGCATGGGAGCAGAACAAAACACTCCAAATAAGTCACGGCGTGATGTGACAGGTCGTGAGAGTACACCTACTCTGAGACGATGTCAAGGCTCAGTCTCCTTTCTAATTCATCCCAAAGGTGTTCTATCGGGTTCAGGTCAGGACTCTGTGCAGGCCAGTCAAGTTCATCCAAACCAGACTCTGTCATCCATGTCTTTATAGACCTTGCTTTGTGCACTGGAGCACAGTCATGTTGGAAGAGGAAGGGGCCGGCTCAAAACTGGTCCCTCAAGGTTGGGAGCATGGAATTGTCCAAAATGTTTTGGTATCCTGGAGCATTCAAAGTTACTTTCACTGCAACTAAGGGGCCAAGCCCGACTCCTGAAAAGCAACCCCACACCATAATTCCTCCGCTGACCCCTCTCTGTCAGTTTACATGGCCTACCACTGGGCGGCTGAGTTGCTGTTGTTTCCAAACTCTTACATTTTCTTATAATAAAGCCGACAGTCGACTTTGGAATATTTAGGACCGAGGACATTTCACGACTGGATTTGTTACACAGGTGACATCCTATGACAGTTCCACGCTGGAAATCATTGAGCTCCTGAGAGCGGCCCATTCTTTCACAAATGTTTGTAGAAAGAGTCTCCATGCCTAAGTGCTTGATTTTATACACCTGTGACCGGGCCAAGTGATTAGGACACCTGATTCTGATCATTTGGTTAGGTGGCCAAATACTTTTGGCAATTTAGTGTATGTGTCCCTGTAAGTTGTGGCATTTTTTGAAGCTCAAAATTGGTGAAACATGTCTTTTTGTTTTTTTGATTCAGTAATAAGAAAATGTATTGTTAATGTTTTGTTTCGTTTCAAACTACCAAGTGTACTCTTTGAACAAAAGATAGAGATGTGTAACGAAAAGAGTACTTTTATACTCACTGACTAAATTCATGCCAACAAAGTAAGTATGTCTAATAAAAATCGCTCAAACGTATATTATGGATCCACTTTTCAAAGCAAAATATGTTTTAGACCAAAAATCACTTCATATTCTCCACTGCTTGCTAGTGTTACCATATCTCAATTATTGTGCAGAAATATGGGGAGATAATAACAAAAGTGCGCTTCATTCACTAACAATCTTACCAAAAAGATCAATTAGAATAATACATAATGTAGATAATAGATAATGTTGGATATAGAGAACATACAAACCATTTATTTATTGAATCAAAAATAATGAAATTCAACCGATGCAGTGAGTTTGCAAACAGCTACAATTACGTACAAAGCAAATTATAACATGCAAACCAAGAACGTACAACAATTATTTAAAAAAAAAAAAAGTGGAGAAATATAACCTCAGAGAAAAATGTCATTTGTATGCACGTACAACACTTAAAACCTTTCGCATATCAGGATGTGGAATTCACTTATGGAATGGATTAAGCAAATAAGTCAAACAATATGATGCCGTTTAACAGGTTTTTCAAACACAAAGTTTTTACGTATAAAAAAAGAAGAGCGATTATATTTATTGTAAATAAGATATGATTAACCTCTTCATGTGAATCATAACTGACTTAACTATTTATAAAGAGAACGGTGGTCTGTAGAAAACATTGATACTGTATCCGTTCTCCAAATTGAAAACAGAAAGTGTACATTAACAGTACAAGCTAAAAGTGTGGACACACCTTCTCCTCGTTCAATGTGTTTTCTTTATTTTTAATGACTATTTACATTGTAGATTGTCACTGAAGGCATCAACATTATTGAATGAACACGTGGAGTTGTGCACTTAACAATACAAATTCAAATAACTGAAAACACGTTTTTATATTCTGTTTCTGCGTCCTCCAGGACACACTTCCAGGAGCGCACCAGACGCATGTCAGTCATGCTGCACCCGGCAGCTACAATATATCACCAGCAATCAGCGCATCTGTGGTTGATCAGAGATCCTGCCTTCTTAAGCTGGTGCGGACCTGCGTTACGGGCCAGAACGTAGTCATCTGTCGGGCACAGTAAGCCGTGGTCATGCTTGATGCAATCCTGCTCTCTCTGTGTTTTTCCCCTCCGTGTTTTCATTGTGCGTTGTCCTGTTCCTGCTTGATGAGATGTACATCTCGTCTTCCTTGTTCCTCTCTGGTTCTCTGACTGCCCACTTGGATCTCGACCTCTCGCCTGGACACGGACTTCCTACGCCCCGCTATACCCCCCCGACTTCCTGCTTGCCTCACGGACATTTGAGCCCGCTTTTCCTGCCCCTGGCTCAACACTCCCAGTAACACAAAACAATTAATTCCCACACACACTGTAAACAATCTTAGGTTTTGTCACACTACATTATCTAGTTTATATATTAACTGTTTTGTTATTATACATATATATTGTAAACATATATAATACATATATTGAGCTAAACTACGCCCCTTTGTGGTATGTGCCGTCTACTCCCCCCGTAAGCATAACAGTTTCTTCAAAATAGCCACCCTTTGCTCTGATTGCTTTTTCACACACTTTTGGCATTCTCTCGATGAGCTTCAAGCACACCTGTGAAGTGAAAACCATTTCGGGTGACGACCTCTTGAAGCCCATCAAGAGAATGCCAACAGTGTGCGAAAAACTAATCAGGCTAAAGCATGGCTATTTTGAAGAACCAGAATATAAAACATGTTTTCAGTTGTTTCACCTTTTTTTTGTTAAGTACATAACTCCACATGTGTTTGTTCATAGTTTTGATGCCTTCAGTGACAATATACAAAGTAAATAGTCATGAAAATAAACAACACGCATTGAATGAGAAGGTGTGTCCAAATCTTATGGCCTGTACTGTTATGTGTAAAAAACACTTCTATGAAGTGTAAAAGTGGTCGGTTTAAATACAATTTGCTTCTTCCTGCTTCTTAAGGAGTATGTTCCAAAGAGAAATGGAATTTATGTTTGAAATAAACTCAAAAAGTTTAGAGACCAGAAGGTCAACAACACTATCTCACTACACACACACATACCATACACCCTTACCTAAAAAAAGAGAAGTTATACACAATAAAAGGTTGTGTGGGGTTTTAACGAGTAAATGAGGTGAATATTGAAGAGTGTGATAAATGAAGACCAAAACAAAATAGATGAGGTGAAAACATGTCAGGGAAGGAGAGAAGAGAAAGGCCGATTTTCGGATTCCGGATGACAGGCGTGAAAGGAGTCAATTTAAATTGGGAAGTATGTTCAATAATGTGTATGATGTACGTGGAGCATTTTTTACAAATTCAATAAAATCCATAATGAGACAAGACACATGAAAAGGCAAACAGACAATTCATCACTTCCCTTGCCGACAACCCACACACAGTCAGAGAGTGACCTCGGTAAGGAGGCAAAACTAACTCTGATTAAACACTCTATCAATGACAGTGCTTTATAATTAAAAGCGACATTGTCCTCGTCGCTGCAGTAAGACAAATTGGTAATCACTATAATGATACAGCGTTCTTGTCATAAAGGAGAAAACACAATCTTAAACAAACACCACGGATCACAAATGTCCATGTTTTTTTTTCCAAAGAAATACACATTTATATGCAACTCATTAATCATTTAACAAAAAACTTAAAATAAACATATAGCCTTTAAAAGAACAGTTTTATTTTAGCTGAAAAAAATATATAAATTCTCCTGTAGATGCTTTACACTCTGAAGCAGACCAACTCTGGGTAGGAAAACAAATCAGGTATGTAAAGATTAAAGGCCTACTGAAACCCACTGCTACCGACCATGCAGTCTGATAGTTTATATATCAATGATGAAATATTAACATTGCAACACATGCCAATTCGGACGGTTTAGTTTACTAAATTGCAAATGTAAATTTCGCGCGAATTATCCTGCTGGAAACGTCGCGGTATGATGACGCGTGCGCGTGAAGTCACGGATTGTAGCGGACATTTTGGTCAAGCACCGATCCCAGCTATAAGTCGTCTGCTTTAATCGCATAATTACACAGTATTCTGGACATCTGTGTTGCTGAATTTTTTATTTGTTCATTTAAGAATGGAGACATCAAAGAAGAAAGATGTAAGTGGGAAGCGGTGTATTGCGGCCACCTTTAACCACACAAACACAGCCGGTGTTTCCTTGTTTCCTTGTTTACATTCCCGAAAGATGACGGTGAAGCTTGACTATGGAAGAGAGCGGTCAAGCGAACATGGTTCCCTACCACCGGGTTTCGGTGAGAAAATTATGGTATTAAGTCGGCTCTTACCGTAGACATGAGAGGAGAGCTTGCGTCGTTCCTCATGCAGCTGCGGACTCTCTTGCCTCCTCCCACCGGCCGCCCCCGACCGTCGGATGCTTACACCGTGGAGGAGGGGAGAAAAAAAATCTCAGCCCCGGCTGCCTTTGCCTCGTAGAAGAAACGTGGCTTCCCTCGGAGACACTGGCGGTCACCACACCCTTGGCCACACTCCTCTGACTTTCAAGTTGTACAGGTACGACCATATAATCCCACTAAAACACTAGTAACACAATAAGAAGATAAGGGATTTTCCAGAATTATTTTAGTTAATATGTCTAATAACATCTGAATCGCTCCCACTGCCCTCGTCTTTTTTTTTCTAGTCCTTTACTCTCACTTTCATCTTCCACAAATATTTTCATCCTCACTCCAATTAATGGGGAAATCGTCGCTCTCTCGGTCCTAATCGCACTCGCTGCTGGTGAACATGATTGTAAACAATGTGAGGATATGAGGAGCTCTGCAACCCGTGACGTCATGCGCACATCGTCTGCTACTTTCGGTACAGGCAAGGCTTTTTTATTAGCGACCAAAAGTTGCAAACTTTATCGTCGATGTTCTCTACTAAATCCTTTCAGCAAAAATATGGCAATATCGCGAAATGATCAAGTATGACACTTAGAATGGACCTGCTATCCCCGTTTAAATAAGAAAATCTCATTTCAGTAGGCCTTTAAGAGTATAACGATAAACTGCAGTAAAAATCCAGAGTTTTAGTGTAACCCAGGGGTCAGCAATCCAAGCCATATCCGACCAAAACTACAAGGAAAAATATCTGTCTGGAGACGCAAATAATTAAAAGCCTTGTATAAGTGTTATAATGAAGGCAACACATGATGTAAAAGTCTATATTATCTATATCCGCCTACTATCAAAGGCTGATGCAAATCTTCGTTGACAGAAATGTATTTTACTTTTTTTTCTACACATTTTTGCAACATTGGAATCATTAGTAAAACGGATAATTCATCACAAATTTCCAGTTGTTTCGTTACAGCACGTCCGAAAAGTGGTGTCATGTTTTGTGATCATGTTTTGTTTAGCTGTGTTATGTTACTTCAAGACTCCATGAGTTCCTGTTTTTTTCACTCCCTTGTTTTGTTTCCATGACAACTCATCGGTTTCACCTGTACTCATTTGGACTCACGCACCTGATTTGTTAATCATGTCACTATTATTTAAGCTTGTAGTTGCCAGGCAGTCGGCCTGGCGTCATTGTTGTTGTTCCATGCTCTGTTAATTCCCTTCATACCATAGTTCAAGCTTCATGCCCCGCACGTAAGATTTTTTTATTCAAGTCACAGTTAGCGAGTTCTTTATGTCCTAAATTTTAAGCCTTTGTGGTAGTTTTTTGTTTTTTTTAGCCAAGTTTGTTCTCCGCCTTGTGTTCGCCTTTACTTTGCACTTTTTTATGGATACAATAAAACATGTATTTACCTTCACTCCATGCCCCGTCACCTTCCTTTGCATTCCTCGAAAACTAAACACACCATAGTCCACGTTTTGACAAGTAGGAGTAGGAAGAAGCTGACCTTATTTAATCCTACTTATTTTCAAACCATAGCAATTGTATCCTATTTTCTTGTTCTCTGTAACATAACAGTGAACAAATGAATAATAAACAAATAATATACCATAGTAAGTAGCAAATATTAAACACATAAATAATATTTCTCTCAATAAAAAAAAATGAAAAAATAAAAGGGTTCAAGATGTTCATCATAATTCTTGTTCTGTGTACTTTGTGAGCATCTGCAGTTTGAACAGTCTCTCAAACTGAATCATATTGGTGCTTTGTTTGCTTAATCCATTCCTTAAATTAATTCCACATACTGATACGCTAAAGGTTTTAAGTGTTCTACGAGCATACAAATGTTTTAAATGAGATTTTCCTCTAAGGTTATATTTCTCCTTTGTTGTACATTCTTGGCTAGCAGGTTATAGTTTGCTTTGTACATCAATTTAGCTGTTTGCAAATGCACCATCCATCCATCCATCCATCTTCTTCAGCTTTTCCAAGGTCGGGTCGCAGGGGCAGCAGCCTAAGCGGGGTAGCCCAGACTTCCCTCTCCCCAGCCACTTCATCTAGCTCTTCCCGGGGGATCCCGAGTCGTTCTCAGGCCAGCCGGGAGACATAGTCTTCCCATCGTGTCCTGGGTCTTCCCCGTGGCCTCCTACAGGTTGGATGTGCCCTAAACACCTCCCTCGGGAGGCGTTCGGGTGGCATCCTGACCAGATGCCCGAACCACCTCATCTGGCTCCTCTCGATGGGGAGGAGCAGCGGCTTTACTTTGAGTTCCCCCCGGATAACAGAGATTCTCACCCTATCTAAGGGAGAGTGCCGCCACACGGCGGAGGAAACTCATTTCGGCCGCTTTTACCCGTGATCTTATCCTTTCGGTCATGACCCAAAGCTCATGACCATAGGTGAGGATGGGAACATAGATCGACCGGTAAATTGAGAGCTTTGCCTTCCGGCTCAGCTCCTTCTTCACCACAACGGATTGATACAACGTCCGCATTACCGAAGACGCCGCACCGATCCTGTCGATCTCACGATCCACTCTTCCCTCACTCGTGCACCAAATCTTTGAAGTTCAATATTTGCGATTCAATTATTCTCAGCTTCGGAAACCAAAGGAATAATTTTTAAAATTCAGGACTTGCGATCATTGAGAAAATAGCATTGCAAATATTTGTATTGGATATTGGACAACGGAAGACTGGGAGATGGTGATGTAGACGGACTAATCCAAGTTGGATGTCTGCTGCCACCCATTAAGACCAACTTCCTCCTGCTGTCCGAGGAGGAAAATTGCTGAAGATAGCCAGCAGTTGCATTATCCAGTTCACCACTCAACCTAATTGCCATACCACTACACAAAATGTAGACATCAATCATCTGATATGAGACCATAATTGTTTTTGTAAATGGCATGACAATGTGTTTTAAAAAAAAAACATTGCAGTGATTAAAAACTTTTAAAAGCGCCAATAAATGAGGCCTGTCTGAATGTTTTTATTGATACACTGGATCTTCCTCTTAAAGGCCTACTGAAATGAGATTTTCTTGTTTAAACGGGAATAGCAGGTCCATTCTATGTGTCATACTTGATCATTTCACGATATTGCCATATTTTTGCTGAAAGGATTTAGTAGAGAAAATCGACGATAAAGTTCGCCACCTTTGGTACTTCCGTAAAAAGCCTCTTTTTACCGAAAGTCGCAGACGATGATTTCACAAGTGTGGGGGCTCCTCAGATATTCCCATTGATTTTGATGGGAGCCTCCTACAAAAACAGTTATTCGGACCGAGAAAACGACAATTTCCCCATTAATTTGAGCGAGGATGAAAGATTTGTGTTTGAGGATATTGATAGCGACGGACTAAAAAAAAATAAATAAACCCATAGCAGTGGGACGTATTCCGATGTTTTTAAACACATTTACTAGGATAATTCTGGGAAATCCCTTATATTTCTATTGTGTTGCTAGTGTTTTAGTGAGTTTAATCGTACCTGATAGTCGGAAGTGTACGTCTACGGCCGGCCGGGTGTTGACGCGCAGTGTCTCGGGGACGTCGACGGCAGCTGTAGGGAGCCACAAGCTCAGCTGCTATCCGGTAAGTGGCAACTTTTTAACCACAATGTTCTCACCGAAACTTGCTGGTTGACATTTGGTCTTGATCCATGTCTGCTTGACCGCGCTGTGATCCATGGTAAAGTTTCAGCATCGGAATTTTAAAGGGGAACATTATCACAATTTCAAAAGGGGTAAATACAATAAAAAATCAGTTCCCAGTGGCTTGTTGTATTTTTCGAAGTTGTTTTCAAAATTTTACACCTCCCGGAATATCCCTAAAAAAAGCTTTAAAGTTCTTGATCTTCCCTATTTGCGATGCGACTGTTCATTTCCCTCTGACGTCATACAGGGCTGCCAATACAAACAACATGGCGGTTACCACAGAAAGATATAGCGACATTAGCTCGGATTCAGTCTCGGATTTCAGCGGCTTAAGCGATTCAACAGATTAGGCATGTATTGAAACAGATGGTCGGAGTATGGAGGCAGATAGCGAAAACTAAATTGAAGAAGAAATTGAAGCTATTGAGCGAATAGCTATAGACGCTATTCGGCCATAGCATGGGTGTACCTAATGAAGTGGCCCATAGCATGGCTGCCTTAGCATCGCCGGAAAAATGTGCAGACCAAACGATCAGGACATTCGCATCTTGTGACACTGGAGCAACTTAAATCCGTCGATTGGTAAGTGTTTGTTTCACATTAAATGTGGGTATCTAGTTTCAAATGTACATACAGCTAGCGTAAATAGCATGTTAGCATCGATTAGCATAGCATGTTAGCATTGATTAGCTGGCAGTCATGCTGCAACCAAATATGTCTGATTAGCACATAAGTCAACAACATCAACAAAACTCCCCTTTGTGATTTCGTTGACTTTATCGTTGCAAATGCATCTGCAAGTTATCCATACATCTCTGTGCCATGTCTGCCTTAGCATCCCCGGTAAAATGTGCAGACACTCTGGCAAATTCAATGGGGGTCTGGCGGCAGATTTCTTGCCAGTGGCGCAACTTGAATCCCTCCCTGTTAGTGTTGTTACACCCTCCGACAACACACCGACGAGGCATGATGCCTCCAACGTTCCAAAAAATAGTCAAAAAAACAGAAAATAACATAACTGAGACCCGGTGTTTGTAATGTGAAAATGAAAATGGCGGGTGTATTACCTCGGTGAGGTCACCTTCTGACGTCATCGCTAAAAGACCGATAAACACAAAGGAGTTTAATTTGCCAAAATTCACCCATTTAGAGTTCGGAAATCGGTTAAAAAAATACATGGTCTTTTTTCTGCACCATCAAGGTATATATTGACGCTTGCTTAGGTTTGGTGATAATGTTCCCCTTTAAACAAGAAATCACCGTGTGTTTGTGTGGCTAAAGGCTAAAGCTTCCCACCTCCATCTTTCTACTGTGACTTCTCCATTATTAATTGAACAAATTGCAAAATATTCAGCAACACAGATGTCCAAAATACTGTGTAATTATGCCGTTAAAGCAGACGACATTTAGCTGAGTGTGTGCGTAGCGCTCAGACTTCCTAAAAACCCGTGACGTCTTGCGTACACGTCATCATTACACAACGTTTTCAAGACAAAACTCCGGGGAAATTTAAAATTGTAATTTAGTAAACTAAAAAAGACGTATTGGCATGTTTTGCAATGTTAATATTTCATCATTGATGTATAAACTATCAGACTGCGTGGTGGGTAGTAATGGGTTTCTGTCAGCCTTTAAAAAAAAGTTCTCAGACGACGAATCAGAAGCAGATTCTTCAGAGTCTGGAGTTATTTAATTCGGTCCACTGAGCCAAACAAGAAGTCAGTACATCAGTGGACAAGGCGAAACAGACTTCAGACTGAACCATGTGATGCAATCAGAATCTTAAACCACATGCCTGCTTTTTATAGATTCTCAGTCAAGTTTCAATGGCTCATTTTGTTCACAAACATATACAACAGAATCATCTTTAGTGTTGAACCTTCCTTTCCTCGGCCTTGCATTCAAATAGCGGTATGGTTCATGCACAGCAAGTCTTTGCGCCGATGCCGCCCCTCCAATAATCAATACTATAGCTGACTACTGTCAAGGTGTCCTTGAGTAAGGCACCACACCCCCTTTGTGTCACGCCCCCTCATTCTGTCAACCCACCTTGTGTGCATGTATATCACAAATATACACTGGAAATTGATTTTACCCTCATAAGCAGTGCAATAAACTACCGTATTTTTCGGACCATAGGGCGCATAAGGCGCACTGCCCATGAGCGGGTCTATTCAGAGTTTTTTTTTTCAAACAAAAGGCGCCCGACTGTAGCAGAGAGAGCAACCAGCGCCCCCCGCGACCCCAAAGAGAATAAGTGGTAGAAAATGAATGGATGGATGGACAAAAGGCGCACCGGATTATAATCAATCAATCATCTATAAAAGTTAACTTATTGTAGAAGTCGCTGCCTAGCGGTTCCACTAACATACACGTCACCACACACAGGCGTGCAAAGTTGACAAAGCTCTAAAGGCCTACTGAAATTAGATTTTCTTATTTAAAAGGGGATAGCAGGTCCATTCTATGTGTCATACTTGATCATTTCGGATATTGCCATATTTTTGCTGAAAGGATATAGTGGAGAACATCCACGATAAAGTTCGCAACTTTTGGTCGCTAATAAAAAAGCCTTTCTTGTACCGGAAGTAGCAGACGATGTGCGCGTGACGTCACCGGTTGTCGGGCTCCTCACAACCTCACATTGTTTATAATCATAGCCACCAGCAGCAAGAGCGATTCGGACCGAGAAAGCGACGATTTCCCCATTAATTTGAGCAAGGATGAAAGATTCGTGGATGATTAAAGTTAGAGTGAAGCACTAAAAAAAAACAAAAAAAAAACGGCGAGGGCAGTGAAAGCGATTCAGATGTGATTAGACACATTTACTAGGATCATTCTGGAAAATCCCTTATCTGATTATTGTGTTACTAGTATTTTAGTGAGATTATAAAGTCATACCTGAAAGTCAGAGGGGTTTGGTGACCGCCAGTGTCTCTGATGGAACCCATGGAGGAGCCAAGAAAGTCGCAGCTGCCTTTTTGACAGCTGCTGCAGGATGACGCAAGCTCCGCTGATGTCTCCCGTAAGAGCCGACTTATTACCACAATTTTCTCACTTCACGCCTGGTCCAGAGTATTCCGTTTGCATCCCGGGAGAACAAACCCCGCAGCAAGCTGCGAACACGCCCCCCCCCCCCCCCACCCCTTTATGACACATATATAAGTAAGAACCTCACGCTACTTTACATTAGAAATGGCAACAGCGAAAGATGAATGTAGAAGAAGGTAGAGAAAAAGAATAAGCTTATGACTACAGAATACAATTGCGGACTTATGCAGATCCCAAATACACATCAGAAGGTAAGAAAAGTTGGTGTTGCACAATATTGCAAAACAAAACGCCAGGTGATATGTCTGCTAATAGGTGCCATTTCGCGGTCCTTATACGCACACCATAATAATACTTGTATGTTTAATGCACCGACAATCCTTCAAGCAGTGGGGCTTCATAGCTTACTGAAATAGTACTAAAAACCTTTTGACAGATTTTTGAGCGCAGTGTGTAATGTTCTGTATTATCAATGGAACATTTAAAGTTTTGGTGTTGTTTACCGCCATCATTTTGCAATATACACATATCTCTTATGTATGACTGCCACCTACTGGTCACACTTATCATTACGCCGTGTACCAAATAAAATTGCTTTGAGGTCAGAAAGCACAACCACATGTATGACATAAATGAGGCGCACCGGGTTATAAGGCGAGCTGTCGATTTTTGAGAAAATTAAAGGATTTTAAGTGCGCCTTATAGTCCGAAAAGTACGGTAATAGAATACAAATTTAAAATTGTTCAGGTCATCCCTGCGTAC